>NW_027272275.1:0-72500 GCF_040938485.1 Diadema antillarum
TCCATACTGGGTTATTACAAGACAACATAGTATTTCATGCAGAGGAAATAAAAGGAGGCCTTCTATTTGTATCCATTCCAGAAAAGGAAATCGTCTTAGGTGTGTGTAGGTCAATGGGAGTAGGTGTAGGTCAATGGGAGATTAATGAAATAATGACGTCATCGCATAAAGTGGCTTGTGCAAGCGTGTTTGTAACTTTTTAATCATCAGGTTCTTGTGAAAACATTGTGAACATTTATAATTCCAAACACTTTCCTGTCATGTCCGTTTTTGATGAAACCTACAATATCTTTGTTGGAATTTATTGTTTACATTGGATTGAAATGAATTTGTATTGATTTGAGAAAATGAATTGAATTGAAATGAAAGAGAAAGAATATAACTTAATTGAATTAAGTTAAAGTTAAAAATCAACCAGCGTGAATATTGGTGTTGAATTAGGCCTACATTTCAAGGAGTGAAATAGTGCCATGCATAGGACCTGTGCATTATGGTTTTTCTACCTTCGAGAGAACTCGTAGAGATCGCTAGACAATAATGAAGGCCCATGTTTTTGCTGGACGCGTCGGCGCTGTTTTCAGATATATATATATATATATATAGGCCTACATGTATTTGTAGGATTCTTCCCCAGCCAGCGATCGTTACCCGATGACACACGGGCTATTAGTCGCGGCGAGGTCCGACTATCGTCCGTTGCTTTCCCACGGTAATCCGCGGCGATTCGCTGACGCTCAGCGTCTTTAAACGTCACAAGAGGTCCAGTCGATTTGTAGTGACGGGGGTAAATAGGCCGGTTTAGTATACATTCAAGCGTAATTCTATGATGTATTCAAATTCACAAAGTATATTAAACGAACAAAATGTTGATGCTAAGTATATTTTATAACTTGAAATTTATTTGTTCTTTAATTTCTTGATTATAGGATTTTCTTTGCTTTCCAATACAACGCCCTGTACAAATTTTTAACGGATTTACATCTACGCTTAATTGAGAATGATATGATATGGAGAAAACCGAAAGTAGAAGCTATGACATTTTCCAAAAACACTCGTTAATCTGCTATGTTTTATTTCTGATTTGGATTTCGATTTCTCTTCGTGGTGTATAGAATGTGAAAATGGGCTCGATCAATTTTATTGCACGATATATCCCTATGTTCACGATTAAGTAAACAGTAGACGTGATAAGTGGGGTGTACTCAAAATTGTACGGCCTTTTGACTTCTTGAATATAAAAAGCGCTGTACAAAAAGAAGCTGTACATGGTATATAGACATGTGTGTGTGTGTGTGTGTGGGGGGGGGGGGGGGGGCTTGACATTGCCCTAGCGTCCCGTGAGTGCTGTCCGAGGGACCACACCTGTGTCGTCTCTATTCTAACCGCTTCGTTAAACTGTTAAACAAGTTCAAGTCCAAATTCAAGATCTTACTTCCGTAACAACAAAGTTTGATAATGTCGCAGTAAACGAATGAAACTTGACGAAAGTAAGGTGCGTGTCCAATTGGATGGAGTCTTCTACTTTTGTGTCGTACACTGTATATTGTTTGTTGGTCTAAGGAAAAACGCACCAGCAGCGTCCGCCATGGAAGTGTATCTGTTAGTTTCAATTTCCCACTGTTGTAAATCAAGGCGTCAGGAAGCGAGTGACATCTGGTAAACAATGGTCAATTTGTATGGAAATTTGTATGTCCTCTCTCTTTCACCTCTATGTGCTGTCACAAGTAGGGTCAAGACGTCCGGAACAGCATCTTAAAGGGATGATATAGTTATTGATTGAGATGAGATTTCAGCCTTTAACTTTTTTTTTTGCGAGATACGTGGAAACCGTTTTATGAAATGTTTAAGAACATAATTCTAAGAGGAATTCAAATTTATTTGATGAAAATCAGTTTTGCTGAGATATCCAAGAACAAAGTAAAACAAAGCGATCCTAAGAAAAGGTGGGTCCCACCTTTTACTAGAATAACTTTTGCCTTGGATATCACAACCATTTGAAAATCCGTTTTTTTTTTTCAAATAAACTTTTACTTCCTCTTAAAATTATATGCTCTTTCATATTTCATGAGAGGTTTCTACAATCTCACTATCTCAAAGAATCCTCATCATCAAAAAGTTAGAAACGGGAATTCCAGTTTCAACCAAAACTATACCATCCCTTGAATTTACTGTCCAAAAATGCTCCAACCAGTTTTGCCACAAACATTTTTGAAAAGAGTTGGAGCGCCATCAGAAAAGGGGTGCTCTGCCAAACTATTGTTTATGAAAGTTACTTCGTCCGCAAATAACGAACAACAGACAACTGTTACCTATAAACGGACAAAGTGTAAACCAGAATTTTCTTTTTTAAATTCACACCAACGATTCAAATCGAGCAAAATGTGCTTACGGTGATGTGCAGTTGCCTGACATTTCAAAGATGCCCACGATTACGTTCGATACATGCACAAGGGTACATTCCTTGACCTTTATTGTTTCGTATACATTAATACGAAATATGTTCATTCATAAGGAAGGATGAAGAAAGGCATATGCAGAAGAGCAGAAGAAGAATAAATAAAAGAAGATAGAATTAAAGAGGAGGAGGAGATGGAGAACGAGGATGTAGATGAGCAGAAAAAAAAAGTCGAGAAAAAGGAGCAAGAGTGTATAAAGGAGGATGAAAGGAAGGGGAGGGGGAGAAGGAAGAGGAGGAAAAAGAGGAGGCCGAGGAAAAGGAGGAGGCCGAGGAAAAGGAGGGGGAGGTGGAGGCGGACGAAGATGACACGTTTAGTGAGGGAGAAGGGACTTTATTTCTTCTGAGAGCGAAGTTTGTGCCAAACGAATAGATACAACAAATCAAACGACATAACAAATACATATGCCATGAAAACGTTTCGGATAAGGGTACTGTTGGGAAATTGAAGCGTCGTTTCGATAATTGTCTTTGCCAGGATGTTTAGTGTCAACTCCAAGTACTACTCGTAAGAAATAATGAGAAAGAGAAAAAAAAACAGAAGTAGAGGCGCTTGTTTACACTTTGTTTTAAATGAACACAAAGAAATGTTAGATAGTGAAACCAAACAGCGAAACTCGATGACAGAAAGGATCTGCTCGCGAATATAATTTCTCAGGAATCCACAGTTTATGTCAGCCTCATGCTTTGATGTCACGGAGAGTCGAAAGCAAGCAGTAATTCATGAAACGAAGACATCAAGAACCAAGAGAATCAAGAAAGTGAGTGAAGAGATTCTTTTGTTTGGGTTAGAGCTTAACGTGTCAGCAAATTCAGCAGGGACTGCTAAAGGCCTAATGCCACTATGATTGTTGAAAATGCATGCTGCTTATTGAATTGACGTGTTTGTTTGTTGTTTGTTTGTTTGTTTGTTTGTTTCTTTGTTTGTTTTCAGAGGGCGTGGTTGATCAAACAGTTTTGCCGGGTTTACATACAAGCTAATATCTGACGAAGGTAGTCATAACGATAGTGAAATGACAGAAACATCCTTCAAAAGTATTTTTTACCGTTGGGAGCAGTGATTTAAAGAATGTTCGAGTTATCACATTATTTTGATACATATCATGTAAAGGTAAATTGTATCACAAAACATCCTACCATCTTAAAATTTTGCAATAAAGCCTAAAGTATGAGGACATATCACTATTTTTCTCAGTAAATCATAACTGTATATGGTTTATTCTAGAAACAATTTCAGTATAAATATTGTTGATATTTTGTATATATTTAACAATACTTAACATTGATGATACTGATTAACACTAATACATTGGTTGTTTCTATCCCTAACTCACATTTTAAAACTATTTTGAAGCACTAAAGCTGGGTTTTTGTTTCATCTGCAAATGGTAAATAGTGCCTTTAACATCCCCATCCCCCATCACAATACAACTTCAAGTGAATACACGACACTACCAACGCCAGAAGGAAAGACCTCAAAAGGAGGGGAAAAAACCCTTCATTCTATAAACCCTTCATTTTATAAATCTATTAACAAACACAAAATTCATGATTGTCCCCGTAAGCGGTTCCTACCGCCCAAGATGTTCTCGAAGTGAAGTCATTTGTCTTCCATGAGACGCAGAATTCGACAAAGACAAAATAGAGGGGAGGAACGAAAATGTGTAACGACAAAATAATTTCGGCTTTCAAGTCTCTGTATGACAACTAACCCACATCCCTCATGTCCAGTGGACATATTCTACAAGGTACTAGTAGTTATGCTGCAACGTCATCATTATTTTTCACCTGCTTCACTTCATCACTGCTGGAACTTGAATAGCGCCGCCTATCTCCTCTCCTATGACACGGCGATCCGTTAGGCCAGAACCTGCGGCAGGTCCGTGAAGTCCCTCGGTATTAAACGTCAATCCGGGCACGTGACTGGTTTATGAGATTTTCTTTTTTTCATGCAAAGTCAAGAACCAGATATGGTATAGTTACAAAAGAAAGAAAGCGCCAGAGGCAGAGAGGGAGAGAGAGAGAGAGAGAGAGAGAGAGAGAGGGGGGGGGGGGGAGGAAGAAAGTGTGTGTGTGTGGGGGGGGGGGGGGGTGGGACTATAATCATTTATGTAAAACAAACAGAAGATGGAATACGCACGGAGAAAATTCGGATTTGTTACATTTCAGTGTTTGTTAAGTATTTCAGTAATAATGAGTATAACATTGAGACTATTTCACCAAAATGTAATTTGCGCCCCCTCAAAACGCGTTCTTACGGAAATTAAAGGTACTGTTTACCATTGGGAGCAGTGATTAAAAAGATGTTCGAGATATCACATTTGATGCATAGGTCAGCTGTATCACAAAACATCCTGCCATATAAAATTTCGCAATAAGGCCTAGAATATAAGGCGATATCGATAATTTTCCAATAAACCATAACTGTTGACGGTTTAGTCTCGAAACTTTTTTTTAAATATCTATATCATTGTTCACATTTTGCATATTTAGCAATACTTAACATTAGTTGTACTGATTCAAACTTTTACATTGGTTATTTCTATTGCTGTCTTATTGATAAGCGCAAATGAATAACTGCTAGATGAGACATCTACACGTGACGTCTGACGTTATAATGTCTTTATACGCTCTTGTGTACCAATCGTATTTATCCCATTGCACATGCTGGAGTCTTCCGTTCAAAGGGTACAAAGGTATAGAAACGAATGCTATCATGTTTGTATGAAGCAGCAAAGTGTTGCACTGAACAAACATGTACTGTGAGAGCTTCGTATACGCTCACATTTCTTATCATTGCAAACTTCTGAACTTGGGAGGACTCGATATGAACACATGATGACACAGCGAATATTTGGCATTATCGTCATGGTGTGATATAAAGGTTATGTTTGACTTTCTTTCTGTGTCAAACAAATGTTTTTTTTTTCCCCCGATTGACTTTCATATAAGGAGCATGTTCACAATCTTCACCTCACTTGTCGATCCTTTTTTTCATTATACGTTGTAAAGATTTTATTAGGTCGACTTCAAATAATTTTTAGCAATGTCAATCTATTGTCAATATTTGTAATCACATTGACTGTACATTAATACGTATGTATGAGCGCATACACGTGTACATACATAATGATTTGTGTAGGCCTACATGATATGAAGTGATGTACTTCGTTTTATCTGTAATTACAAATGTATGAGCTCTTGAACAATCAGTAAAAATGCGTATAGTGTAAGTGACAATGTCTCGTGAATTAAGTGTTTGCATGTATGTTTGTTTATATCATTAACGCTACACGTGCACAAAAAACCACACGCACTCACACACACGTATATAATTATATATATATATATATATATATATATATATATATATATATATATATATATATTAATGTATATGTTTTTTTCTTCATTCTAACATTTTAACAAAACGCATCTTTTTGACATATAATCAGACGGATTCGGCAATGTTTCGTAATGCCAAAGCTAAATTTTTTTTTTGTGAAAGTGTAAGCAGAATCTATACAAAAGTAACTACAGAGGATCCAACACTGTAGAAGTCATATTATCTACTTTAAGATTATTTGACGCACCCTGTAGCTGGAAGTGTCTGTGCGCGGGTCTGACAACGCACAGGTACAAGCAAGCAGGTTTCTGAAACAATAAGCAGAAAAATGTCGCCAGTGCTAAAACAAATAATGTATCACTCTCATCGTCACATGACCCTTTCCAACAGGAACTGATATCTCTTACAGATTGCAATCGAAATATATAATTAAAGAAAATCAACAGCAGCTTTAAGAGGGAGTCTATCTTGAAAATGCTTTTGACCTGCAATTGACCAGCCATGTATATTACAATATTTAATCAATGCATGTGCACTTGCATACCGCTTGAAACGATCACGTGTTGTATCACCTCATGGAACAATTTGCCCAAAGAGCTCAAGCTATGCTTCTGTGGTTATTTGCTCCATAAAGCACCTAATAACCGAATTTTAGATATTTATAATGCTAAGTTTTCACTACATATGTTTATATAATATTATATATACATTTCTTTTATTTATGTTTATATTTATGTAAATGATGTGCATAAACACATACGTGCACACACACACACACACATACACACACACACACACACACACACACACACACACACGTCACATGAGCACTTTGTAGCTCGTCATCTATTTTCTGTGACAAATTGCACCAATACATGTACCTAATAAACCAAAACGTTGGTGATCCCTTGACTTTTTCCTTGTGAGCCTCATACGTGATATTTGCTATTCATAAAAAGTAATTGAAAACTGATCTTCGGGAGCCACTACCTATACGGGTGATACGGAAGCTTTCAGTCAATTCAATTGCATCTACTTCTAAGTCGAAGACATTGTTAACATGGTGTACATTGCACAACTTGTTGAGAAGGCACTGTTGTTTTCCCCGTCCCCCCCCCCCCCCCCCGACCTGCGGTTAATAGTTTGAACAGATGAAAAGAAAGTCAGTTGTATTATTTTCAGGAAAGTGCTTCTTTTCGTTGCTGTCTTCAGGGTAACCGGTTTAAATATATGAAACACAAAGGTATAATCAGAGCGAAAAACTTCACGGCCAGAGGAAAGAGAAGAATATAGAGTTAAGTGGCTGTCAAACTTTTGAATTCTGCGGAAATATTTAGGTGATTCATCGCTAACTTTACACAGTGATCAAAAGACTGTTGGCTAAAAAGATGGACAAGATTCCAGATCGCTGAAAGCTAATTTCTTTTTGGCAGTATTTCGGGTATTTCGACTCGAAAGTGATAATCAAAGTCATGAAAGGGTTGTTTTCTTCCATTTCAGCAGAATGCGGTCTTTCACTGGCGTTACAACAAACCACGGGCTAGCCGCGGGCTGCCCGGTAAGTCGCCAGAGTTCTACCAGAGTTTTGCGTGTTGCTTTGTCCATTGTGAAAACAATCGAAAGTGACCGAGTTCGCATATGTGTTGTACCCAAGCACCAATCTTACGCCCACACGTGTACTGTCAAAGAATATTGAAAAAAAGGTATACCCAGCGTGCATTGGTGGAGAAACTACTCAGTACCACTCACTTTTCTTAAACTCACTAATGAAGTAAATGTAATGGTTTTCAATCCTTTCGTTATACATTGCTTCTCTTATCACACATGCATGTGCATGTAAATGATGTATATGCATATACAATGACACAGGAACCAATAAATCAAATCAAATCAAATAAAAAAAAAATCCTAGGCTTATCTACTACACTTCCCCCCCCCCCCCCCTCCCCCCCATACTGCCTGAAAAATTCTCTTTGTGAAAACGAGTGCCCTTTAATATTGTTGTCCTGGAAATATGGGATGTCAACAAGATGTCTCGCCGCATGTCCCCAAAACCATAAAAGAACAAGGAATACAACCGGAACCGGAAGTCAGGTATAGAAATCCGCTTGAGCGCTCTAACTTAAATGCAAGGCTCAAAATATGACAGGGGCACCTTCGACGGTAGGTGCGCCTTTTTCGATTGACGATCCACACTAAATTGCCGTTCAGCGAAACACTAATCTTTGCCGAACTGAAGATGTATTGGATACGAATGGATAGGGGAAAAACAAAGGATGAAGATGGCATATTGATGTATAAACGGAGACAAAAGTATTTTCACATAGGGGAAAAATATCAAAGTCTTCACACATAAATGGCAATATCAAACTCAAGTTTAGCACTACTTTACTTCGTGTTTACGTGAAGCTTTTACTCCGTAATTCCTTCAGCGGCGGGTCTACTCTGACGTCAGTGGAAGGCCAATATGAAAGGGGTAGACGAACTACATAGGTATTTAGGATTTGCCAAAGCCTAAACGTACGCAGCTCCTGAGGGGCATTCGGTAATCTAGCAGTCAATACCAAATGCAGGTAACACGGCAAATTAGTTGCTGTTAAATCCCCCATTCAACATCGTAATAAGATGTGTCAATATTGGGGGCAGTTGCGCCGGGACGGCTTTCTCATATTTGACTTGTAATGGATCTAGCCTAGAGATTGGCAACCTCTTGTTCGTACCTATAGTCTCCCACCTTTCAGGGCTTGGAGGTAGAGAACGCACCGCTTACTCCTTATTTGTGAAGTTTTACCTATCGAAGGTGTTGTAAAATTGATAACTATAAAGTGGGTCTTTTTATAGTTTCCCCAGTTAATAAACTTATGTAATACGACGTGCATGGAAGAGCGCCGATAAAAATTAGATAATTATGGCAGATAACAAAACATCGTAGAACATTAAATATGGGAAAGCCGTGCAATATCTTGTCTTATGGCCGTATCGATCGAATTAACCCTAGCGGCGCTACAGTGACGTCATCGTCTTCATCAATTATGCATACATGCAGAGAGAATAGTAATTCCTAATTGGTAGAACCAGAAAAGACATACTACACACACACACACACACACACACACACACACACACACACACACACACACACACACGTGGCACACACATACACACAGACACACGTGGGCATGTATAAGTGAAGAGATTTCTGAGCGTAAGCTCCCTCCCCTCAAACAACAACAACAAACAAATATCCACACAAATGATCGATTTAAACATGAAACTCTAGAATAACTAACCCTCGTGTTCAATCATACTTCTCATCCCCCATTGTTTGTTTTCATCTTGTAGAAATATTGCCATATTTTGGTGAAGAATTGTCTGTTTATGAATTATAACAAATACACACACACACACACATATTGTAATACAAATTCATATTTTGTTATTCACGGTTATTAGTGTGCCGTTTTGGTATTTGACAAATTTTAGTATCGTTCACTTGGGCAGGTTGCTTTGACTAATCATCGCTCTTGTTAACCTATTTAATTCATCGAGAATGCAAATCAACTTTTGTTCCTTTCGTTCGTCTCTTCATTTCGTCCCACCAATTTATGTGTTTATCTGCTATTTAGTGGCCTTGAGGGATATGTTTTTTCAGAAAATACCATGCATCATATTTGGTGACTGTCTTTAGTGACGATAATCCCCCCAAATCTGTATTGGCAACTATCTTTAAAGTGACGATATTTCCCCAAATCTGTATTGTTAGTCTACTGAAGCGGTGCTAAAAACCTACACGTTTGATTTCGTGTCAGATCGAGTGGCCCCAAAGATCCGTCACCGGTAATGCAGTTGCACCAAAGAATTCCGACAGATAGCGATCTGCAAATGAGTTTACGCCGGCTCGTCTGTCCACATCCGTATACATTGTCTCCAGCTTACACTCATATTTAATTTCAATCACAAACGGGGACAAAATTTACGAAAATCGCGCACACAATATATATTTCATTCAGCTCGCTCGTCATGAGATTATACCACCGAAAGAAGAGAGAGAGAGAGAAAAAAAAATATTAAAGTTGAATGACCGAAGCGTAGATTTCGCCACTGTATCACGTTTGCCCCACTCCTTCTCGAGTTTCTGAACAAATTGGGGGCCATTTAGGGAGAATTTACTCTTTGCCTTACACAAGATCAATAGACGAGAAATCACCGAGGGCATTTCTTACAATTAACCCGAATTACTGAGTTAAATACCCCAGCATTGTGATAAGAGTTTTTATCGCCGTTGTACCTAACCAATACGTCCCATTGTGGCATTGTAATACAACCCTGCCATGCCTGCTGTGATCTGTTATTCCGGCAAGAAAAAGATCGACTGGTCGATATTAAATGCGTAATCCTAGTGTAGTATAGTATCATCAATATATAGGCAATATCACTGTTTCTCTTCATGCCGTTTTAGAAGAAACAGTAATGACGGCAGTTACTGCGTTTAGGAATTAGCAAATCTTGTACGTATTTGTATCTTCTGCTTTCCTTGCATATTGTGTGGCTGTATGTTATCATACCTAGAGGAAAAAAAAATGATAATGCAAATCAAAATCAAAATAATATATTACAGAAATAGCGCACGGCACGGGGTGCGGTAGTGAGAGCGCAGTGAAAGCGAGGTTTCTTTAGGGCTCACACCCATAAATATTTCCCCATAAAATGTGTGTTAAAAATCAAATTTCAAAAAATTATATAAAATAGCTGGGAGAAATGAGGTGTTTCAACTTCACTAACCTGGATAAATGAGATATACCCTTTCATCCATCAAATTTTCAGGGTGGATTCTTCAGTCCAAATTCTGTCCAGGGGTCCGCAAAGCCAGACGACGAGTTCTTGTCACTCAAAAAATCACCCATTTTCCGTACACGTACCCAATGAAATATAGTCCCCTCAAATTCCACCAGAAAAGCTTTCATCTTCCAACCAAAATGCAATTTGTAGAGGAATTCATACTCAATATCTACAGCTATTCAGTTTTCTTTTTTTTTTTTTTTGCAAAACTACATCATTGATTTTTAATTATTTTTTTTCTTCATTTATTTTGGTATCTTTGGTACGAATTTGTGAAGGGGTCTGGGACATTCCATTGTATTTATGGGTGTGAGCCCTTTAGATTGGTGTCGCCTCTGCGTACGAGCCGCTATTCTTTTTTATAGGTGCACCATCTAAAGATACGGAGCGCACACTGCACTTGCATTTTCGCATGACAGAACAAGTGTGCTTTTTTTTCATTTGTAAAATAGCGAGTTTTGCTGAAAAACTCGGCAGTCAAACGTTAGATCCAATAAACGATGAATGATCGACAAACTTCAACGCGATATCACGAGAATGGTATGTCACTTATTTTTGCGCAACGTCTGCTCTCACGTGCAGTGGGCAATAAAAGAAAGCTGAATGTCATCACGTGAGGTGTTTTGACCAATTACCATGCTTGAAATAATACGGCTATTTTATTCAATTCTTTCTCTTCCCTTTCTTAGGCCAAGATGGAGTGTGAAAGTGACATCACAGCAGCTGGACTAGTGTGGCCCGAGGCACTCGATTGCGAATCGCTTCCATCCTTCAACCCTGACCAGAAGAACCCAAATAAGCAACGATGCGTCCACTATGAACCACCGAGACCAGGTAGGGCGCCGCTTGCGACAAACAAAGGGACAATCTAGGCATTGTCCCCCCCCCCCCCCCCCCCCCCCCAGTTATCTGCGGTCATCCCGCGAGACCGATCGACACCCACGAGTCATACGGTCCATTAGACCGACATAAAAAAACAAAAACAGGTCCATGAGCAATGATGAGTTATACATCACACGAGTTATACGGCTCACGAGTCTTACAGCCCATGAGTTCGACAATACGCAGAAAAGACTTACGAGACGGACACTATACGTTAATGAGGCTCACGAGACCGACACTAGGCAAAAAAGGCCCATGAGACCGACAGCATGAACCGCGCCATCTACATGTCAGTTACAAGTATTTACCTGCACATGGTGTGCCATGAAGGGGAAAATAACATACTGGCAGGTGCAATTTTGACACACTATCGAGCGAGAGATTGTAACTAATTGAACAGCTCTATCTATATCAGCGACATCAAGTATGTATTTCTACACGTGTGTCTTTTAGGGGGGCGTTCTGTCACGCTACGGGGAGCGATATTGTTACCGATTATTTTGAATGTTATTATTATTATTTTTTAATGGAATTGTACTCTGCATGGACCCCCCCCCCAAAAAAAAAGGATAATAATCTAATAAAAGAGGACAAGAACGATGTACAGTTCAATTTTAGATCTTTGATGATGCCATCATGCTATTTTTAACATGCTTTCCCAATTTCTAGCTAGAAGATGGACCGGATGTAGATTTTTTTTCTTTTCCTTTCTCGCTTCACTAGTTAATATAGTCCTTATTAGGTGTCTTACCTTATATCCTAATAGATACCTAATAGAATAAATACCCAATAGATATCCTGCTAAAACGTTGTAGAATAACCATTCTATGTTTGTAATTTCCTCTGCATGTAACTGTAATGTATGACATTCAATGGATGAAAACGCTTTATATCCCACCGATTCACCTCTATTTGTTGCTCGTGTTTGTCAAATTATTATACTCAACACGGTACATTTTTCTTGAAATAGAAAAAGCCGTTTTCATGGAAACATCTTCTTATTAGGAATCCTTAACGCCACCTTTGAATAGATGATTACTTTATTTTCTGTGAATTTATACTAAATCAACACCTTCGCAGATGACTACGCCCCTCCAGATTATGTAAAACAGATGTGCACTGCAACATTGACCATTTTGTGAAATATCTCCTTGTAAGCTTCATTTCACGGATGGCTATTTTCCTGATTTGTTGATCTGAATGTCCACATCATAATTATATATATATATTTTCAAAGTAAGCGTACATGTGTTTTGCGGAAAGAGATACGAAGGTGTTTTGGCATATTTTTTTCAAATTCATGTAGAAACATCTGATGCACACTTTTACTCAGTTTTGTTTATTCTTTCGCAAAGACACAGGCATGAAAACACAATTAAAGATCTTGAACATTTCGGGGGGGGGGGAGGGCAACGGACGGCTAACACCCTAGCAACTCTCCTTTTCCATCTCTCATATATTCCTTATGCCATTATCTGGACACCCCTGCCATACGATAAATTGGTCTGTAGGTGGCGCTGTTCATCCTGTCGGTCTCGTGGGCCTTCTTTGCCTAGTGTTGGTCTCTGAATTGAGCCTCTTTTGTGTAGTGTCGGTCTCGTGAGCTTTGTTTGCGTAGTGTCGGTCTCGTGAACCTTTAGTGCGTAGTGTCGAACTCATGGGCTGTATTTACTTAGTGTCGAACTCGTTGGCTATATAACTAGTGGGCTGTATGACTTGTGAG
This sequence comes from Diadema antillarum, assembly GCF_040938485.1. Classification (NCBI taxonomy): domain Eukaryota; kingdom Metazoa; phylum Echinodermata; class Echinoidea; order Diadematoida; family Diadematidae; genus Diadema; species Diadema antillarum. Next base: position 13,246 of record NW_027272275.1, read on the forward strand.
CTGTATGACTCATGGGCTGTATGACCTGTGAGGTGTGCCGTGGGCTGTATGACTCGTGGATGTCGGTCTCGTGACGTGCATCCAGTTATCTTTCATGAATTCGATATAAAATCATCAAGGGATAAAAAAACAATGCAAAGACCTCCCTCCCCCCAAAAAAAGAAAGATATAACAAAATAATAAAAGAACACAGAACATCAAGAAATGTTATCATCGATATCAAGTCATACTATAATATTTTATCGACCAGTAAAGATAAGGAAGATACACAAGGATACAAATTTTAGGTACATAAAGATAGCAAAGTTCGCGTGATACATAATGAAAAAAAAAGTAATCTACTCAAACAAACGGAATCTATCAATGGATTAGTTCCATCCACACAGAAGTTATTATAATCCCTTATCTAGTTCATAAAACCTATACCCCCTAAACCTATATTCCCTCAGCCCGGGACTCATATTTACAGTACTAAAATGGGTAAAAAGAGCTCCCCTCATTGATTCCAGTTGCATTCCTTCAGATCTATGTTGTACAATATAACTCTGTGTTCATTAAGATGATTGTTGCTGTTCTGTGCTCACACTTTTTGACGATGATGAAAAGGTGATTTAGGAATCAATCGACTTGACGAACAAGATGGTGCCATACCGGACTTACATTGTACATGTACACTGTGTGTAGCGTTATCTCGCACTCAAGCGAGCCTTCTACACAGAAGTAGTTAAGATTCAGTCCAAACGCACGCGTGCACCAATCAGACTCTCCACTCGACGAGCCCAATGATCACAGGCACCAATTTCTTTACTATTCAAACACTAATAGCATCTTTATTGGCGTTCTTCTTTAGCAGCATCGAGCTGGCATGTGTATGCATCGGCTGCACATAAGCGTGGTTCACTGCAAGTGAACAGAAAAAATACAATACAAATACATAATAACGTTTGCATTCTTTGTACTCTGTTACAATTCTTTGTTTCTTCTTCAATTCAACTAATTCTGTTACCTTATTCAACAGTGCACATACAATTTGCGCAGTATATACATAGCCTAAATACTCCTGGCTCAACTGAGTCAGTGTATTCTTTCACTAACATCGAAACTTGCAAGCTTCTTCCAGCATTGCATAAATTAGATAACAACTTCCACAGTACACTACATTTAGTGCAATAAAGAAGGAAATGGAGGATTAATTGGAAGAGAGAGAGAGAGAGAGAGAAGGCTGAAGCAAGGTACAGAATATAGGAGGAGAGGCAAAACTGTGATAAAACAAAGAGCCTGTTCGTTCAGACCTCTTTTCGTAGTGAGCTAATCCCTTCCTGCTCTGCTACAAACCCAAACATTGGAAGAGGCACATACAATCAAGATGCTCCTAAACAACTTCTGTAGGAGGTGCACTATTCCACATCACAGACCCGTAACACGATAGAAAGGTAAATTCGCCTTTTTCTTCACTACATCTGAGCTTATATGCTCATAGAAAATATACAGTGCATAATGAAGAATCATTTCATTATACCACAACTACGTCGTAAGTTAAATTGTAAGATATATGCCATCTACACAACTCCACAAGCAAAGTATGCTGCAACCGGGTCTGAAAAGCTAAACTAATCTCGATTTATGTACAGAGGGTTTTACTGCCTCTTGGCTGGACAATGGCATTGTCCACCTACACTGCCCCATACACCTGAACTTGTATCAAACTTTGGGCATCGTATTCTCTTTGTTCTTACAGCATGCTATATACAATACACTGTGACTCATACTGTCATGTTCACACACAAGGTTAAAAGCTGAGATTACAGCTAGGAGTTGTTCACACAGCACTTGTTATATACAATGTACTACACTCTGCTCCTGCAAGCCAATTCACATTTCATATAGTATCCGGAGCAAACTTACATCTACAGTAGGACACTTCATTGCAACAATATAAGACATAACATAGCTTTTGATTCTGCCTATATATCTGCAAACAGATATAGCAGCTAAATCACTCATATATTCAACCAATATTCACTAGAGAAAGCCTGAAAGAATCGTATCAATCTGCGAGATGTCTTTCTTCTTATTCTCTCCCCTGCTATGTATCCTTTCTGTGCATGAGGAACACAGATACTACAAACAGACAATAATACTGACTAAAATATAACATTTAATGTTTCGTGCAACTGCCTTTGATCAGCCACATCTCAAATATATAGAAATTTGGACAGAGTTATAACTTACCGACTGTTATCCGTCCCTGACTTCACAGACTTTTTCACTACACATCTCTGCTGGGGTGCAAGTGGTCCTTGCCTCACAAAGGATGATGTGCCAACTGCTGGTGTGGCACAATGTTACCCCTCTCCTCAGAGGGATTATCTAAGGGATTTGGGGGTGCCATACCTATTTAAACACAGTACTTTTCTTGAGGGCGACCAAGGGGTGGGACCCCTATTTGGTAACTGATTTACATGGAAATAATACTTCCTGCCGCTACACTGTGTATTCTTGAAAAACTTGAATTTAATGTAAAACGCCGACAGAAACAGCAGCGAACATTTGTGGAAAAGAAAGAAAGAAAGAAAGAAAGAAAGAAAGAAAGAAAGAAAGAAAGCATGAACATTGGACCAACAATTAAATGCACGAGACAGTACCGTATAAGAAACTGTGACATCTGTCTGTGGCACGTAAGGGGGAAAAAAGAGAAGAAAAAAAAAGGTAAAAGAGCTGGTCTGTGACTTTGCTAGCGTTACAGCAAGCATGTGATGGGATTGTCTCTTGACCTTTGGTATGCTTTGAGTGGCAATTGGCGCAGTAAACCTTATTATCATTGTGTACACTGTCACACTTATGTTGTATTAACACATTGCACAAACTTTCGAATCTTTTATGGCTGAATTATAACCAGGAAAAAGGGTGTAAGAACGGAAAAGTATAACACAAATGACTCCATTGAATCGTATGGGAACTGAGATGCGCGTGACACAAACTGGAAGCGACAATGGCACTTCAATTTTTTCAATTTCAATTTCAATTTTATTTCCATGAAGAATCTCACAGTGCATCTGTGACAGGGCTCTTCAACGTGTGCAGAAGTTTTCTGCGCATTAGTCTCGAATATTGCATGAGAGAACAACATCAACCACATTCTGTTGTCAAATAAACGGTATTCACCTGGTATTAATATGTTAGCAATATTTTAAATAATGTGTGATTCACCTTAAGTAGTGTAGTACAACAGTTGTAACATTTACTGTGATTTGATTTGAGCATTTTACAGCTATTGCTCAGACACTGTCAGAAGATACAGGGAAAATATTGATAACAAAATTGATATATTTATGAACCGACAATTCAATAAATGTTCAAGAATAATCTATGATAAGAAAGAGAGGGTGTGGTTACTGAAGGAGAATGTATACTGCTATTATCGTTTCGGCAAAAGCATAACGTAGTAAAGCAATCACTAATGCAAGACTGTCTCGATAACAAAGTGGCCATTTTGTGTTCAGCAAGAATGTTCCAATTGCATCAGTTGGATTGCGCGACACGCGATAATTGCTACCGGTATGTGTAGTGAGGTTGTCCTCCTCTCCTCCTCTGTAACTATGTACACTTTGTATATACACCTACACCGTCCCCTGTATACAGGTTGTACGGAATTACCGCAGCTGGTGTACACCGTGCCCTCCCCCCCCCCCTCAAAAAAAAAATACAATCGTCTTTGATAACGTTCAAAATGATTGAACAATCTGTTTGCATATACTTCAGGGAATGAAACTACAGCTTCTTAACTTTATTTTTCAGAAAACCCCATTTAATTTGGTTATTCATGAGTGGTCACGGAGAAATTCAGATCGTAGTAAAGCATGTCATGGATCCATTTCTTCCATGTTCAGCACTCGGATGCTCTTGGAACTGTGAACACAGTCGACAAAATTGGAGGGCAGAGATTCCTGACTTGCTCTAATATGGGCACTTGCCGGTAAAAAAACGTTTTGTGAAATAACGTCGATGACGAATTTGGTTCGTAAATGTAATCCAGTTGTTGGGTAAAGATTTGGAGGTTAAGGCCGCTATCAACGAGACGTCGTCATTTCACGTGGTAACAGTGACAGCTCGCCTCTCAGCCACGGGTGAAAAGCGGCTCGAACGAGTCCTGACTATGCTGTCCGTGGTTTCCGCGTTAATCAACTTGACCGGATTGAGTTGTTCATCCCAGAATTAAAAAAGAAAAGTATTTTGGGTATGGACGCAATAGTTAGTACTTTTTTTCCGGTGCATTTGTGTCAAGTAGGACTTCAAAATTACAATTGCTGGATGTTACGCCTTGATGCGATGTTCATACATCTCCTCGAAATACTTCATCGTTTCGTCTATCGCTTCGATGACGTCAGGTGTCATCTTCTCCCGGGGCACGGGCTTACTGGGCGGCAGGAAAGAAGAGCTCTGCATGGCGCGCCCGTAGAAGTCGATCATCTGCATGATCTGGTCGTCTGCGCACTGTGTCCACGTCTTGATGCTGTCCAGGGAGGCATCCCACTGTAGCAGGGACTCACTGAACGGAAGACCGACAAGCTCGCAGTACTTCCGCAGAATCCCCCGCGGGTTGTTCAGGAGATCGTCGGCGTCGATGACGATGGGGTTCGGCTCGATCTCCTCTCGGACGTACTTCCAGAGGTCGTAGACGTCCTTGATGTAGTAGCCAGGGTTCATGTGAATACAATCATGCATGAGATGGAACTTGTCCGGATCTGCCGCGTCACCGCTCAGCTGACCGTGGCTGAGTAAGTGTTTGTAATAAGAGTTTCGGAAGGAGTACAACGTACGTTCTGGAGTCCTGATCAGGAAGGTGTGGCGGTATCCGTCCGGCAAGTACCTTCTCGTCTTCGGGCTTACACCTAGGCACATGTCTTTGACGAAAACGTACTTTCCTTTTGCAGCTTCCAGCCGACCCTTCAATTTCGAGTATCTGTGTTAAAATATCATGTAAATTTAGCATCATGAAATATTTGGTCATATGTACAGCTTCATTTCGGCGCATCTCTAGGCGATTGTTAATGCTGTGTATGTGTACTTTTTTTTTCTATCGTACATTGAAATGCGAGTCATTTTAAAAGCGTTCCCGTTTTCTTTAAAATGAAAGTGTTTTCCTTCGTATTGTTAGAAGATGTAAAATGTGTTTAATTTTGTTTCACCTAATGTGCTCAGCAGACAAGTTGTATAATTAAAAAAAAAGAATTAACATCAACGAACTAAAGGCCTATGGCTTACTGTGTTACTTAGACACTGTACCTAGAGAAGTATAGTATCTGTACTACACACGCACAGGCACACACACAAACTCACACAGTAATAAAATAATGGTATCTATTATGATTTCAAACCTTTCTCATAATCAATTATTTCAGATTTTCCGACAGAATGTCGTCTTAGAAAATGATTATCGAACTTTACTTTTTGATTGAAAAGGGCAGCTTTTATGTTTTTCGCCATATACAGGCCCATCATTTTAAATTTACCTTGACTCTAACGTTAGAGACTCTATGTGATAGCGAAGTGCTTAAATTAGGTTTACGTAAGAAAACTGTATACAAAGTTGCTTCAGTTGCTGTCGAGGCTTCGACTGTAACGCTGTCCAGCAAGTCACTAATAAAGCAACGCCTTCCAACCTATTTGTACTACTTGAGCTCCTTTATAGTTCAGCACTGTCAGCCATATTGCAGTTCACACGTTGGTTTTTTTCTTTATTATAGTAATTATTATTCATATTTATTTATAATTGCGAGAAAATTGGTGCCGTCGCAACCCAGTTTCTTCTACTTTTATGTATACATTTAATGTTTTATACACGATCATAATACTCGTTTTGTATAGAAATGGCCATACATTATGTAATTATTTGATGCATGATCTTACACGATCCGCTCTGTGTAGACGTTCGAACCGGTCATCTTGCTGATTAGTTCGGTGGCTTTGGCGAAGATCTCTTCGTTACCTTCCAGCTCCATCGGTATGTCTTGTCCAGTCGCGTGCTTGAGCTCTTTCATTGTCAGGAAAGAGTAGACGAAAGGCTCGGACCAGACTACCATGCCGTCGATGAAGCTCATACATTTCGTCATTGCTGTCGAGACCGTCCGCGGACTGCACCAGAGAAATACACGGGCTCCCTTCTCGCTCTCGGCTGATAGATTCCCGTTGATATTCGCATTTTCATGTCCATTTGCCATTTTGACTATCTTCAATGTGTTCAACGCCCTTTTCGCTTCCTGCTCTTAGAGCGAGAAATAAGACTTTTATCCCCGATTTGTTTTTGGTATTCTTGCTGAAAATTCAAATTGTTTCCAATTTGCCACTTTGAGCACTTCGCCTGTACGCCCTGGGATCTTAACTTAGCAGTACGGGCTGAATAGGTGTGCAGCACTAATTATACCGTTCGTGGTACTTATCGAGCGCGTCAAGTACATTTGCCCCTTGATAACATGCATCAGAGTCCCCCCCCCCCCCCCCACGCAATGTTTGACCCGCCCCCTTATTACGGAGCAATGAAAAGACCTGTTTAATCATCGGTTACGTAATTCTTAATACTGTCCTTGTGTCCAGGTCAAAATGCTGTTCAAACAGCCAGATAACTGTTGGTGAAAAATGACAACTTGCAAGGCACGTTCACGTCTTAAAGTGTATGCAGCGCATGCGCATTGCGTTATAAAATGCATCCGGAATGGTATCTCCTGGAAGCAAGGATTGCTGTTTGGTGTCCGTAATGGTAAAAAGTTACAACTACCAGATGGACACGTAACAATAGCCACACTGATAAGACACATTGTACATTAAAAGTGAAATGCATATAATACACCTCGCTGTTTTAGTAGACATAACCTACAATTCCATGAAATCTTCGTTGTCATTTCAACGTAGATTCAAACCACGCATATAAAAAATAGTCAAAATACACAATTTATGCAGTTATGCAGTAAACGGTTATCTTGAAAACCCCATTGTTTGAAGGTGATGAAACAATTGTTTTTGTAAGTCTACTCTAAGACACTTCAGAATATGAATTAAAAAAAAAAGGAAGATGATAATATCACTGGAGATTTAGCAATCACCCGTGGGTACTGGACGGATGCTGGTGGCGTGATGGCATTTGTGTGAGAAGCGACAGGAAATACAATTTATTTTGTTTCCACTTTATATGACAATAATAACGCGTTCTGCTGGACGCAGTGGCCTCTTGATATCATATCGCATTCATTCATTCATTAGTCACTCACAACCAAAGAGGATTGAGCTGATAGCGCCAACTATCGACGAATAGTTGTTCCTATCATACCAGTCTGATAGAACTGATCAGTAAAAGAAGCCGAAGGAGATTATGGCAGCAACGTTCTGCTTGATCAAGAGGAAATCGCGATGGCCTGTCGCCAGCTATTGACGATAAGTTTACTACTAGTCTTATAACTGGCCGATAATAGAAGCGTAACTCGTTCATTATGGTAACGCAAGGAAAAAGATACATCTAGTAAGTATTACTCAAAGGGGTGGCGGAATTGGGGGAGGGGAGGCTAATGGGGAGGGGACGGGACGTTCCTTTGTCCCATATAGTTCGCGACGTGCAGAAAAAGCACCACTTCTGTACGATGAGATAGATGAAATACCACGTGCCCCTTTTGTTGGTCTAAGACACTGTCTTTTCAAAAGTATATCATTATTGTCCCTGGAAGTGATATTCCTTATTTCATATCCCCCTTTCTCCCGACGGGATTCGAAAGACAAACAGTAAATGAATTAGCACGTAAGCCCTATATACAGTGGACTCCCGTTATGACGAAGTCCTCGGGACCGGCAATCTTTCGTAATTTCGAAATTTCGTCGTAACCGAATATGTGATAAAGAACTAATAGTGGATAATTCGGCGGTCTGAATTTTTTACTGCGTTTTATAACCTGAATTTCGTTATAACCATGTTCATCATAATAACAGTGCACTGTACCAACATCGCTCTGTTTACACAGAACATTTCGGCGTGTAGGAGCTAAGGAAAGATGTGACTAAGACTATCAAATTCTAGAATATCGATCATTGAAACGGTTTCAATTGCAGTGGCCTCGATGCATTTTACTGCAATGTAGAATTCCAAAACTTTGCAGACCATCTAAAAGAAAGTTTGTGTGTGTGTGTGTGTGTGTGTGTGTGTGTTTGTTAAGGACAATATTGTTATACCAAACGTTGTAAACATATCTGTAGTTGGCATGTTTCTTCCTTCTACGTTTCAGGTGCCTTGTATTTGTATAAAGTACAGACTTTTCTTTCTCGATAATATCGATCGCGGAAAAGGCTAATCGTAATACTGTAAAAGTGGTTTCTTTCGCGGTGGTTTTATTTTCGCGCTTTTTACGCTTTGAGGTTGAACCGCGAATTTAACATCACGCGAAAATGTTTTGTACTCGTCGCTTGTTACAACGCCATCATTATCGACCGCGAATTTAAACATACGCGAAAGTTTCTGTACGCGAAAGAAACCATTTATACAGTATACAGTCAACATAACATAATGTAATAATAATGACGTGTTGAGGATAGGCATCCTAGGATCCTGCTTAACACTATACCAATAAAGTGATTATCGATTAACGATTATTCCCTATAGTAACTGTTCACCTTTAGTTCCCTATAAGTAACGTTCACCTTTGAGTAGAAGTGTTTGTTTTGTTTGTTTGTTCATTTTCCATCTGAGAAGATGGCTGGATAGCCCATATTCAGCTACGTTAAGCTGGTCTTCCATGGGGTCCAGTTGGATGTACCACTTCACCGGGTTAAACATCCTGCTCTTTGCGATGAATGAATGAAGCGGGATCTTTAACGATGAGTTGTGACTCTCTCACACACGGGACCTCCATTTTGTGTCCTATCCGAGGGACAGAGTGTTTTGCCTCTTGGTAGAGGGGACGGTATGCTTACACACAACATTGCTCAGTCCAGACTTGGATTCGTGGGACAGACTCAGACTCGTGTAGGTGGGACAATAAAGTTGACAGAAGATGGTGGTGGTGATGATGATGTTGTTTGTTTTAATCCAACGAATCTTTGTATCGGAGAATATCTCAGTATGTCTTTTTTTTCGCAAAAAGTATTGCAATTATTTTAAGGTTTTTACCATTTTATTGTGAACGGATCTAAACACTGGGGCTAATTTTGTTAATGGGATATATCTACCTGGTATTTTAGTATCAATAAAGGTCGTTTATACTCTGTACAGAGATCGTTGCTTCATGTAATAGCAAAAATTCTGCTATTCATGGAATTAGTTTTCGGGTTTAAAAGGTGAAAAAAAGTCTTAAGGTAAATGATATATACCCCTTTTTGTTAGAGATACCGCATCAATTAGTAGATGGAAGTGTTGTTTGAATTTGTTTGTTGTTGTTTTTTTTTGCACACAACTGTGACATTAACTTCATGATGAAAATACCATGAACACTTTTGGTAAATTAGTTGAGGTTAAAGCATAATCTTTTCTTAAGATACGGAGGTACGGGATAAATTGATTATAAGATTTTTTTCAGTGAAATGAAAAGATTGTTAACATGCTTGGCCCTGAAGAATTCAATTTTGTAGGTAATACAGGGCCTTCATTAAAGTTTCTTTTTGTATGGAATGGGAACAATGAAATAAAAAGAAATGTTACGAAATGCTTCTGATTTATGCTAGACCGATTTGGATTTTGGATTTTCAATAATTTCTCCTTATACTCTGTTAAGGCTAACAGTGGGTTATCATTTTATTATCTTGGAGGGATATATAGTTATATGATTATGTTCTGGAGGAAAGTTTATTCCATGCGTAAATTACCTCACTCGTATTGCATGGTGATAGTTAATTCAAATAAAGTAGTTTTGTTTTTGCTTTGTTCATAGGATCAAATGAGGTTAATACGTCCATTTTTGCAATTCCTTTAGAATATTTCTTTGACATGGGAAGGTCTTAAAAATGAATTTTGGAGGGATATCAATTTAAATTTGGAATTTTTCTTTTAGTTGAAAAGTTAATACACTGTCTTATGTTACTTCGAAAGAATTAATATTGGTCCGCTAGGTATGAAAATATCCAATAGCAGCTATAATTACTCTGAAATTATATTCATTTTCGATATTTCATTATTCTAATCTCGTTTTATTTCGTTTCTAACACATGATTACAACATTGTGATACACATAATAACACAACAATACAATGAAAAACAATATGAATAGTGATACAGTATATATGAAGTTCCGGACAAATATTGAAAAAAGGATGTTGGAAATGGAGGGGACTGCTAAAAAGCAGAACTTGTAGTTTGCAGTCCCCCTGTTAAAAGAATATCTAGTAAAAAAACTGAGAAAACAAGGTGAAAACCCCTCGGACAGAGAACAAGTGCGCACAAACACATTCAAACAGAACAAGATTGGAAGAAAGAGGAACGGTAAGTAGTCATGGTAGGGGTGTACAGATATAATGAATGACAGGAAGACACATATTTATAAGCCCGAAATAGAAAATTGCATTTAAAAAGCAGTTTATGGGAATTATATGAGTTTATGATAAATATACACTATGAAACATATATTCATCTAAATTCTTCACAAGTATGTTCGTTTCGTGCTAAAATGTAGAGACCTATATGAGCATTTTTTTTTTCTCTCGTGAAAAAAAAAATCATACCAGTCCTCCGGAGGGATTATGATTTATGCAGTGTATTGCTTATCAGAATATTAATTGGGAAAGCATTTATATCGATACTAAACTCTAAAATTGATGAGGATTGGGACAATTGATTGACAAGCAGAAACTATGCCCCTAGCGCATCAATATTTCAAACGCAGATTGCGGAAAAATGAATGAAAATCAAATTAAGTGAATTCAATCAGTTGCGATTTATGCTGTACGGCAGCTGACACCATTCTTACCTATCTAGTACTCCATAAGACTCTTGTGTGCTAGTATCTAATCTGTCAAAATACACATTTTGAAAAAAACAAAAACAAATTGAAAAGCTCTCGCTTCTTTGTCAACAACAGCAAAAAAGAAAACCAGAAAAAGCGAACGTCTTTAAGCCACTCGAGAAATTCAGGAAAAATGTAAGCCCATATGTACGAGTGATCTTAAAGTAGTTTACAGGTCATTTTTATTCTGAAGAAAAACAATGTCACTACAGGTCACATCGGCAAACACTAAACATATTTGACTTGCTGATGTGCCAGATCCATCTAGACTGAAATTTGGACTATACGTATCTCGATGGGCTATCAAAAGTACATAAAGAATCAATTGAATATTGCAATAGGAAATCAGTGTCATAGAATTTTAGGAGCTTCTTTTAACTGTACAGGCTTTGAGGTAAACTCATTTCTTTTTAATCTTTCAAAAGCAGTTAAAATCTAGTGATTGATTGCAACCTGTCACGATAATCATCACGTGACATTTCGCAATGACGTCACACGATTCGTGCATCGAATTTCTTTTCACATGTTTCTATGGTGATTTTGTAGACGGCCATGATTCCTTGTTTAAGTGCAGCTCGACGTTTAATATTCATCATGGTGTAATGCGATGTTCGTACATCTCCTGATAATACTTCATGGTCTCCTCGATACCCTCAATGACGTCGGACGTCATCTTCTCTCGAGGTACAGGGTCGCTGGGTGGTATGAAGGAAGAGCTGTACACCGCGCGTCCGTAGAAGTCGGCCATCTTGAAGATCATGTCGTCGGCACACTGTTTCCACGTGTTAAAGATATCCAGGGAGGCATCCCACTGGAGCAGGGACTCACTGTACGGAAGACCGATGAGCTCACAGTACTTCTGGAGCATCACTCGCGGGTTGGTCAGGAGATCGTCGGTGTCGATCACGATGGGGTTCGGATCGATTTGCTCGCGGACGTAGTTCCACATGTCGTAGACATCTTTGACGTAGTAGCCAGGACCCATGTGGAAGCAGTCGCGTTTGAGGTTGAACGCCTTCGTTGCGCTTTCCGATAAAATACCCCGCTCGCGAAAGTGGTTGAAATAGGCGTTTCGGAACGAGTAGACTGTGCGCTCAGGCGATCTGATGAGGAAGGTATGGCGGTAGCCCCTGGGCAGGTAGCTTCGGGTTTCCTCGTCCACACCAAAGCCCATGTCCTTGACGAATATATACTTTCCTAGCCTTGACTCCAGCTGTTTTTTCACATTCGCGTATCTGAAAACAGCATCACGGAAAAGGAATGATAAAAGTCAATGTAAATTCAAAAAATAACGTAAAAAGAAGCTTTGGAAAGCTTCTATTATTTATAAGTTACTTCGTTTACGCGTAACAGCTTTTATCTCTGTGGATTGGAGTGTGGTTGACATAAGCCTATATACAACAACAAATCCTGTCGCTTGCTTTTCTCCGATAATGGTCTTTCATGGTGAATTATAGGCCTAAAGTAGTTTGTAAATATATGTTCTACTTCTAGTCACTAGGTAAACTTCACCATCGACTACAGTAGAAATGTAATGTTCTGAGACACAAAAATTAATAATGAAGTTCTTTGTGGCGAGTCTACACATCTGTTTTTTTTTTTTTTAAACACGCACACCCTCACACATATTATACAGACATATAAGTGTTGACGGGTCTAGGACAATTACTCCCTACGTAATAACCCCATACCCTTCCCCTGACCCTAGCCCTAATTCTAATCCTGAACCTAATTCGAACCCTAACCCAAACTCTAACCCTAAACCAAATCCTAACCCTAATCTATACTCTAACCTTAAAACTAACAAGTATTCAACAGGGGTTAATTTGCCCTCGGGGGTAATTGCCCTGATACGGTGTTGACACACGTACATAAAGGGTTGTCATCTACATAAGTATATCACTCATTCTTACGCAATTCGGTCGGTCTGGATGTTGGTGCCTGTCATCTTCCACATTAGTTCGGTCGCCTTCGCGAAGATCTCCTCGTTTCCGTCTAGCTCCATAGGGATGTCTTGTCCCATTGCGTGCTTTACTTCCAACGCAGTCAGTTTGCAGTAGACGTAGGGCTCGAACCAGACTTCCATTCCGTTGATGAAGCTCAAACATTTTGTCAACGCCGTGGAGACGGTGCGAGGAATACACCAGAGGAATACGCGCGCTCCTTCCTCTTCTCCCGCGGCCGCCGAGGCTATCGAGTCGGTCGTCCCCGTCTGGGTGGTCATCCGCCATTTTGCAATCTATAGGCTGCCTTACTTCCTTGCTACTTTCCCTCTTCAAAGCCACGATTTGAAATGACGAAAAAACTGAACTTGTATATCCTTTATATTACTTTGACAAATATCTAGTCTCAACAAGATTCTTTTAAGAAAAACAAAGAAAGGTCTGAATAAGCAGTCACAGATTTTGCTCGCGGCCGTGTGTTGGGTCCTCGTATAAAGTTCTGAAGTAGTGATTTGGCACATCAAACACTTTTAGCAGTGAACCTTTTCCCGTTGCAGTTGTCACGTACACATTGTATGAATAACTTCTCTGAGATTTATGTCCACGAGCACTGAGGACAGAACAGTTCACACTTTGTAAATGAAATCCCTTCTGTTGAGAACAAAAAAACAATCTTGAAAAATAAGGGTCTTTCAGATCAGGCGCCAACTTTGAGAAAGAAACCTAACTCCTCGCGTACAAAATGATCGTTTCATTGCTGAAATGTTCACGACTGTACATAAAATGTATGATGCATACATATAAATATAACAAAACTGTGTAATACTTATACTGCAAATATATAACTTTTTGTACATATAGAGTAAAATGCATATAAGTATAATAATAGAATTCCGACACATTGCTACGATGCGGGTATGTGTATGACGTGGACGTATGCGGGTATGTGTTTGCGCATTTAGTGTCTGTGTGTGTATTTAAGTGTATGGTTTTGCGTGTTTGCAGCAATGACATTGCTGAATTGCTCCCATTTGTACATGAAAGACATGCATACATAAAATGTAACAAAATAACCTACTACAAATAACCATAATCGCAACTCGCATCAAGGTAAACTTGAGATTCCGAAATGCAATACAGTACGGAATTTTACAGGCGATCACTTGTACGCTCAGCAGTATCTTACTGGAATGATTTGCCATTAGAGACACGCTGTTCCCCTGACTTAGGATTGTTTAAAAGTAGATTATGATATGTGTGCTTTTTATATCAAGAGATATATTTTACTCAATGACTAATACCCACACAGTTATATAAGTTATGTAGATTGTGCAATAGATGTTATTGTTCATTGTTTTTCCCCAAATAATCACGGTGTTGTTTTTTTTTGTATATTTAGAAGCTGTTGTAGTATTTACATGTCTATGAAGCTGTTGTATCAGCGTTATAGTATGTTTGATTTCCGATTGTATTTAAATGTATCTATTTTTTCTTCTTTTTTTGTTGTTGCTAGTAACTGTAATTCTGTAATGTTTTATGTGTTGTGCTTTAAAGGGCCGCGATGGACACCAGCCAATGACTTGGGCCACCGTTTTAAAAGATGTGAAATGAATATATAAATAAATAAATAAATAAATAGATAGATAGATAGATAAACACAAAAACATTTCCATGTATAAAGTGATCAGACATAAATTCCAACTCTTAACACGAGGAAATGACCTCTTACTGTATTTCAAACATGTGTTGAGGTGTTTGAGGGATGTGTCTGTGAACTGGCAGCATATGTGTGAATAATGTGTGTGGATGCGGGTGTGTGCATAATTATGTATGGGTATATGTGTGTGTCCATAAGTGTGTGTGTGTATTTAAATGAACGGTTTTGCATGTTTTCTACACAGCAATGAAATTGCTGGATTGCCCCCAATTGTACATGAAGGGTATGCATTCATATAAGATATAACAACATTGTCTATTGTTGTACTACAAATATATCACAAAAAACCCCACCAACAGATATTGCTCATATAGAATGGAACTGCTTAAAAAATATATTACAATTCCAATTTTTACCACGAAGAGATTACCTCTTGGTGTATTACGAACGTTCTGTTGAAGTGCTTGCAGAGGCATAAAATACATGTACACGTATGATATGTGCCTGGGAGCATGTGTGTGTGTGTGTGTGTGTGTGTGTGTGTGTGTATGTTGTGTTTATGTGTGGATAAAGTTGCTGTCATGAGAGCTGTGACAGCAGGCTGAGTTTTCGCTACACGACGGGAAGACCAAGAATACGCGGAAGCAATCAGCAGTGACAGTCCCCATACTCGGAACCCCGTCCCCATATATCTTTGAAGTTTCGCTGGCTGGCTCACTCTTGCCCAGCCTCGGGTACGACCGCTATTTTGGCCGAGTATCGGACTCGTTTTCCCCAAGGACGGGACGTTTTCTCGGATTTTTATCATGCGCAGAAGCAAATTTTGCACACGGTACGCTCAACTCTCGGCCGCGTCGTGCTTGCGAAAACTCCCTATTATATAACAAGACAGAGGATTGACAACTATGCCGTAAATTTTATGTAGGCCTATCAGTAAAAGTATACGACCTCCCCAGAATAACAGTTGACTTACAAATAATACAAAATCACTTGTTACGATTGAAACTGCATTAAATAAACTATATATCAAAAAATCTTTTCTGGCATGAAGTAAAAAAAACAATTCAACTTCAAATATATATATTGTCACAAAAATAATCAAAGTGAAATATCTTATCATTGCAACGTTACATATTATTCATATGACAAAAGCAACATCTATAGATTAATTCATGAGATGTGGGTGTGCTAGAAGCAGTAGGAAAAAAGAGTGTAAATTGGGGAAGATTTAATTCAACCTGCTATACTTTGCCTGGTTTAAAGATCGAGAAGTTATGGCGGTTCGTGTAGGAGGGGGCCAATGGTGGAAGGGTGACTGTGTTTTTGGTCAAACCTCTACCAAATTTTGAGAGCCGTCTTTTTATGCCTCCTATCTAGAGTTGGGAGACACAGAATTTCCAGAGCTTGTCTGTTATTACCATACAGCGGCCCAAGCATGAGACGGCAAGCCCTTCGCTAGACAAGCGCAATTTGAGCTTTATGTCTTACGTACCCGAGTGCCAAACTGGTGTAGAATACTCAACCACGTACAGGCCGTATATATATCCATACGAGCAATAGACCGACAACAGGTCAGGCAGGGGAACATTGAATCCCTTGATTCAGCCTCAGTGTAGCCTCATGCTGACCCGCTTGACAATGTCATTAACATGACAGTTCCACTTGAGGTCATTCTGGATCAAAACAAGTTTTACAACTGCAGTACTTATTTTTTGGCGGAATCATTTCTTTGCGTACGAAACGGACATTCATTGCAACGCATTTCTTGGGGGTTAATTTCATGTTGCTTTTTGTTGACCAAATATCTAGTTCATGCACAGTGTTCTGAAGAGTTGACTCGTTCACTTTCCCGCATTCCAGTAATGACAAATCGTCGGCATACTTCCAATTGGGGTGAGCGCTATCACCACACGTGTCGTTGATCAAACACGAAAATATGACCGGATCGAGAAAAGTCCCTTGAGGCGCGCCCGCGGAAACTTCCAGCCAATCAGAGTACGCGGACATGTATCTAACACACTGCGCGCGGTCGGAGAGGAAGCTACAGATCAACGCGACTACTGCGGGCGGGGCATTCATCCCGAGCATCTTGGATATCGGGATGTTGTGGTTAATGCAATCAAACGCTTTACTGAAATGCTACTAGCGTTGACATGGTTTTGGGTTTATCAGTATGGCGAAAGATGGTGTTCAGGATGTCAATGAGATAGTGCGCCGTTGCATGACAGTGATTGTCCTTTCCTATCCCCAAATTGAGACGGGTCAACAGAGGTGCTAGTGCTGCTCATGAGCCAGCTGGTTATGAACTTTTCGGCTATTTATGAGAAGTGGTCCGCTAGCGAGACTGGTCTCAGATCTTCAAAGGATGGCTTAGAGTTTTTTTTTCGGGATTGGTACAATGATAGCACGCTTCCATTGTTTGGGCACTGAAGTGTCATTGAAAGACGCGTTGATGAAGTGGGTAAGCGGGTTGCTCAATAAAGTGAACTCGGTGATGAGTTTGGCAGGAATGCCGTCTGGGCCAGAGGCTTTCCGCGGGTTGATAGAACGAAACTCCCTGTATACTTCCTATGGCAGAACGAGTGGGATAGGCTCGGCAGTCGGTAGGAACGAGGGGAGGGAGGTGAAGTCCATGCAGTTTGTCGATGTCCTGGGCGACATTGATGAAAGACTCGTTGACCTATCCAGCTTTTCCTACAAAGTCACCCCGACGTAATCCCTCAATCACTGCAGGAGTCTGATTTGTTGTTATTCCAGTCATAGTTGTTATACTTCTATGTCACTGAGAGGGGTTTGTCTTCTTCATTTTTTTTTGTACGTGGTCCACATAAAATGAAGACTTTCCAGAGGTCATGCATCGGGTAAACTTGTTCCTTAACTGCCTCCAGCGTGCTGTTTTACCAGCGGAAAATGCCCTCTGACGTTGCTTGATCAAGGATTGGATTTTGGGTGTGCTCCAAGGTTTGTCATTGTCATGCGTTTTTAGCTCACCTGAGCCAAAGACTCAAGTGAGCTATTGCGATCGCTCTTCGTCCGGCGTCCGTCGGTGTGATGGAATATGCAAATGGACACCATGCCCCCAGCTCTCAAAGCTACCCCACCACAAGTTTCCAATGTTCTCAGGTAAGAGTCTGCCAGAATGCATTGAAGGTGAAGTTGCGATACTCAGGTGAGCGCGAGACCCCCGGGTCTCTTGTTACCGTACGCGTGTTGGGAAGTATGTGTCGATCAGAGGGAGGAGGGTTGAATAGAATGTCTCACATTTAGCGTCAACATCAGTAGCACCATGAACATGAGACCAGTCACAATCACTCAGCTTCTGACCGAATTCACGCATGGCACTGTCCGGCATAGGTTGAGTTGTCCGTTTGAGTTGGACTAGATTCGGCTTTGGTGTGAATTCCCGTGGAGACCACATGACCGTGGCATGGTCGCTGGCGCCAAGTGGGGGTAGTATCAATGGCGTCACATAAAATTGGTTTATATTACTCACAATTTTATCCAGTGTTTGATGACCCCTGGTCGGTTTGTTAACAACTCGTGCAAATCCATTACTGGCAGTCAGCGGAGTGACGTCGATCTCAATGAAGTCCCCCAGTAGGATAAAGCCAACATTGGGGTGCTCAGACGAAATGAGGTCCATCGATTTAAGGAAATGATCGATCAGGTTGTCGGCTGTGGGCGTGTTGGCTGGGTGATAAATGGCCGCGACAATGATGGAAACTGATTGTGGAAGTGGTTCTAGGAAGACTTTCAACCATACTACTTCTAGTTCATCAGGCGGTGCGAACTCGATTTCACACATCGTAATTCTGCAACATGATGTAATATGGTCTGGTAGATCGCAACGAAACCAGGTTTCTGTGACTGCTGTGACGTCGATATCATAAGTTCTTACATAGGTGAAGAACTCATCATTTTTGTTGTTGAGCGACCGCGAGTTCGCCAAAAGAAATATAGGAAACTCGGGTATGTTCTTACCAATGGAATTGACGCAAGCGGTACGCACCCGCAGGTTCTATTTCTTTGTGGCGGTTCGCTTTCCATTCGCAGAGGTGAAGAGTCGGCCGATGTCATCCGATGTCCGATTACAGTTGGTATATTCCTTCGAAGTCGTCTGCCCCCTCTTTTACCTCTGTGGTTGCGTTTTTTTCCTCCGAGATTGAAGGTCGATTCCAAGCTGTCGAATGGTATCCAACGTTATGTATGATAAAGGCGTATGGACGTGATTATGTAACCTTAACAAAGAGTCCACTGGGTATGACAGGCGGCGTCTTTGTTGTAACCTTTGCGCGGGAAGTTCAAGTTTGGCATCCATTTTTATCAAACAAGCTACCTCGCCTGGTGATGGGACGCCAGAGTAGGCTGCCGGAACTAGCAGTCTGGCTAACCTTGATGGCCCGTAATAGATATATTGAGACAACAGTGAGAGTCCAGTGAAAAATCAGCATGTTTGCTCTGCAGTTAAGAAATGTGCTACCTCACAATGCAGCGCCAAAATTTATCTCGGTGGTTTAACAATGTAGGCACCAGACAGGTAATAAGAGCAGTCACTCCATTTTATATCATTTTGTATTTTAAAAAAAAATTATACTGTCTGTTATAAACAAGTCTTTCTACTACCTT
Source organism: Diadema antillarum (assembly GCF_040938485.1). Classification (NCBI taxonomy): domain Eukaryota; kingdom Metazoa; phylum Echinodermata; class Echinoidea; order Diadematoida; family Diadematidae; genus Diadema; species Diadema antillarum. Next base: position 32,445 of record NW_027272275.1, read on the forward strand.
ACTACGAAGAATAGAGATAGGACGGTAATGGGCATTGATGGGAGATAAGAGAGGAGTCATCTTTTTTGTATAGTGGAATAACTTTTGCAATTTTACATGAGTTCGGAAATATACCAGTTGAGAGCGATGAGTTACAAATATGTACTAAAGGTGTCATTATACTACCAAAAATTTGTTTCAAAAGAAACGTGCCCAATTCATCATGACCAATTGTATTATTTGATTTTAATGAATGTGCAATGTCAAGAATCTTACTATAGATTGTTGGTTTAAAAAATAATGAAGTATCATTTCAACTGTATAGATCCATATTGTGAAAAAAAATAGCAGCCAACGACGGCATGCTTCTTTTTATGTGTCAGTGTCATTTCTTGTAGCTAACAGATGTTTAGGGCCGACAAGTTGGAAGATCGGAAATAATACATAAACGGTTGTGGAAGCACTGTGTTACACTGAAGGGAGAGAGACTACAAAAGCGGGCTAATCCCGCTTGGCACCTTTACCGGATGTAGAGACGCAGTAGGTCTCACGCATGTGGAACAGAGCTATGAGATGTGCCTATACCCAAAAATCAGTGCAAGCCAGAGATGTCGTCAATTGTTTGTAATGTTTGCAAGAAGCAGCAAACATACGAAGCACTCGTCTTGAGGTCGTACCAGGTCACTGGTAGTCAATTTTGGTGAATGAGGTGATCCGAGTATCCTCTCGGATCACCTTCTGTATCTGTACTGATTCTTTATTCTTCTTTATTTCTCCTCAAAAGTTGTGTAGAGGTTAACTCAGAAAGTCCTCTGCCTATCAATTTCAAAATTATACCATATATATATCGTGTCCCCCAAACGACAGATCTAGTTTCCTTTTTATGACGTCAAACGGCATATTTATTAGCTCTTGATATGACTACCAGCAGAGCTGGGCGCGCATTGTAAAATTACTTTATTCCTAAGGACACTGCTCACTGTACGACTTTAAGTCGCACGACTGACAGACTTTGGATCCGAAATAAATCACAATAGCCCCAGAAAAAACACGCTTTTTGATTTTAGATCCAAAGTCGCTTTGTCGTGCGACCGAAAGTAGTATTGTGCGATGGCATTTAGTCGCTGCAAAAGTACGTGATGTCCTTGGATGTTTGCCTAGAGCAAATAAAAGAGGATTTTTGTTAATATTATAGTTTTATTTTGTAACCTCGCTAAGATTTCTGTCATGATCAAAGTCTAACACTACGTACACTTCTAGACATTATTTCCTTGGAAATGCTTCGATATGATCTGCGACATTTTTTTTTTGTTTCAATCAATATTTTATTTCGATTTCATCATCCATCATTGATTACAATTCAATATTTAATTGTGTTGCTTGCAGCGTGACATTTCAAATGTATATCAAAATATTACAAAATAATTCTTAGGACTGTCATTGTGTCAATTTCCGATTGTTCTACTACTCGTATACAATACACAGTAACTGCTTCACAAATATAATCATCCCCGCAATAATTATAAAATCAATTGTTGTTAATGCCTAATGGGTCAGCAAAACCAAAATGTATGTACAATACACATTACAAAATATACCCATTGACTGCGTCCGTATACTCGTCACAGCAGTGATTATGAGATAATGAAATCAATATTGTTAAGGGGTCAAACACAAGGTCTGCATACCTATGTATCAGGTGTCAACAAAAAGCCTACATACCTATGTACACACAATACAATATACAAACATTTTACAAATCTACATGATCAATGTCTACATAATTCATACCTATAAACATTACCCCTTCATCGCTCACCCGTATAACCTCAACAACACTTCCCCCTCTAAATAGGCATACTCCAGGTATACCTCACTCCAGCACAGATACACACACATATTTGCACACACACACACACACACACACACACGCCCACAAACATCGAACCTGTTCACCAAACACTCAACAACAAAAAGCACAAAAAAGGTATCAAATAGATGTGCATTAAGTATCCCGTGTCATTAATTGATTCCATTTCCTGTTGTGCAAGGCCAGCGTACCTCGTTTCATTGCTAATTTCCTTTCTTCTTCTCTACTTCCTAACATTCTTTCTCTAATTTCTCTTATCAAAGGGGGCCTGCTCTTTTCCTTCGAAAATACAAATATCATCCATTTTATCAATAATATCAAATGGTTTATGAGTTGTCCTTTTCCAATATCCTGCGTTTTAATACCAGCATGAACAGATTGCCAATCTAACTTTTGCATCTGGGGTAAAACAAAAACTTCACTACACAATTTCCAAATCTGATTGACTTTCCTACAATGAAAAAACAAATGTTCATAAGTCTCAACCTCAGAATAACAAAATGTACATTGATTATCTCCTACAAAACCAAAAGAAAATAACTTAGCTTTTGTATGTATTAAACCATACAACATTTTATATTGAAATTCACGCAGCTTACAATCAAGAGTAGACTTCCGAAGCCTTAGAAAAATCGATCTAATATCTATTTCCTCGAAATTATATAAACCATAAATTATTATATGCTGATGATGTTTCAATTCCATCCCTCATCAATGCTTTATAAATAAGTTTTGATGTTATATCCTGTATATGATATATTTTATTCTGCAAATATAATTCAATTTTCAGTTGAGTATCCTCCATATTCATTTCTCGTTTTAATGTACCCTTCCATGATGACGGTAATGCTAAAAATATTTCAAACATTTTTCCAATCATTTCTTCACTAAATCCTAATCTTAAAAACTCCCTTCTCCCTTTAAAGTCCCCATTTACATCTACCAAATGATGAACTTTATATACATTCCTAAGAAATAACTCTTTATCAAATATTGTATGTCCATCAATCAAAATAAATTTATTATTAAAAATTACCTCATTCCTTTTTGAATCCTCTTTCAAAATCAAACTTCTACTTCATGGATAACTGATATCGATGGATATATCGATGGATGGATAACTGATATCGATCTCAATAATATCAATTCCAAACAATCGACGGCTGAAGGAAGGAGTAATGAAATACCTAGCATTTTGCAAAGGCAACTCGCAATGGACTCGCACACAGCGAGCGGTGGAGTCGCACACAGGTGGATCGAAGCAAGCTTGACGCTTGCGCACCGTGTGTGCGAGTCCACTGCTCTCTGTGAGCGTGTCCTCAAATTAAGGCGAGCTGCCTTTGCAAAAGGCTTTGATACACCCAGTAGACTTCCCTTCAACCAACCGAATGAGTAACCTACTCAAACGTGTGGAGAAATATTTGAAGAGAACCAATACTGTTTGTGCGATGGGATCTTTGAACTTCTGTCGCACAGAAAATATTTGGTTGTAACCACCTTTGTTGAAGAATGTTTCCGAGAATTCTTTTCTCAAAGGTATTCCACTGCTCAATGATTGACAATTATTGTCTCGAAGGTTGTTGAAGGTCTCATCTGGCATCAGAGTAACCACTTGTAGACACAGCACCCGAATGGCAGTGTTTCTTAAGTATGGGGCAAGATTGTAACTGCCGTCTCAAAGGCAACACAGTGTTGAATAATGGGGGAACTACTGTCTCATAATTACTTCCATTCAAGTATGGAAGGGTATAATGTGGGACCTCGTCTTCTCAACTCCTCGTCCCCGAGAAGCATAGAGAAGGCGCGGGATATGACAACAAGATTCTGTCTTCTTGTCTTCTCGAACCCGAAAAGTTGAGAAGGTGTTATCTTGGATCTCGCCTTCTCTTTCGACCCGTGATGTCGAGATGACGACATTTAACAACTCGTCTCCTTGCTTTCTCCGTCCCGAAGAATCGAGAAGATGAGGTCTCCGATCTCGCTTTTCGAAGCGGTCTATAGATGATCCTTCTAGTCTGCTCAGACCCAAGAGGACTAGACCACGATATCTTGGATCTGCCCTGCTCGGACCCAAAGACGAGATGAATTATCTTCTCGGTCGAACTCTCAGTCGCAGGAGTGTCCGTTCAACGCCTGGAAGAAGAAAAGGGCCAATCTTCCCTTGTATGAGACAAATTTCGTGCTTGTGCTCCAACTTTTTGACTCGATGGATGCTCTCGGTAATTACAGTCTGAATTAAAGGTATAATCGCAGTCTTAAATTGCTCAGCTCACAGTCAGGGATACAAGTGTTTTCCAAATGATCACGAGCGATCCTCCTTAAAGATTTGATCTCTGGGTCATTTTCTAAAGTCGAAACAAGTCAATACGAGTCTTCAAAAGTTCAAGGTATTCATGCTTATTGCTTTAAAACAGAGAGACTGATGCACATAATTATTATGACCCTTAAACGGAAACCAATGATATGCTCGTACATTATGCATGGGCAAAGGGTATCGAAGACAAAATCCTGTAAGTACGTAGATGTCACGATCACCAACGACATAAACTAAGGTGCACACATCCAGAAAACCCAGCCTTAGACACCTCTAACCCTTCATTTCCAGAAGTCCAGAGAAATGAGACAAGAAGGTGAAGGTGGCTGCATACAATCAACTTGTATGCACCCTGCACCTGGTATCCACATACCCAGACGGATTGTCTGATCCTAGAAAATGTTCAGCGCCAAGCAGACAGGTTTGTGTTCCGTGACTACTGGAGGGAATCTAGCGTCAGCTATATGCTCTATTGTCTTGGCTGGGATACTCTACAACATCGTTGCCTCTTCCGTCAGTGAGAGATGTTCTACACGATCCATTATGGTTTTGTCAACATAGCCATGCCAGGGGAAATCAGCACAGCACAGAACAACACAAGGGTTCACAACCTGTCATACCTCCAACCATACTCCAGAGTCAACTGCCATCTTTACAGTTTATACTCCCAAATCATACGAATCTGGAACACTGTGACTCTCCCAGCCAAAGTAGTAAACATCGGGTACTTCGATGACCTTTAGGGGTGCAGCCCTACCTGTCATTGGACTACTCTCAATTGAAGTGCTGTACCGAGAGGTACCCCTGCACCAAGCTTCAGCACCTGTATACAGACGCATTCGACCTCACATCACCACATGCATCTGCTGCAACACTCTGTACAACACGGCCCTCTCCACGACTGCGCGTCTTCGCTTTTTGGAGTGTATACTCATTCCGGGTTGAAGGTTTAAGGTATCTCCAGCCATAATACGACCGCCGGTGAAGTTTCTCAATTTCCAGCGGCAAACTCCGTGAACGGTGGTCTGGTTCGGGTGCCACCCTCTGACCTTCTGTACTTGATTCGGCTGTTGATTGGCTTTTGAGAATGTTCGGGTATATAACTTCGCACGAAATTGAAAATTCCATACAAGTACTCCATTTGCCATCATATGACAACTTCGGGACAGTGCGACGCCACCCACACTGAGAACATCATACGATGGAAAGACGTTGGCAATGTGGTGTGATTTACTGTAAAACGTTGATGGGGTGCTGTAGTTTCTATCAGTGTTAGATTGAGACCGCCTGGCCTTGTTGCAATGGGACTGAATAAGCTGGTAATTCACACGTGCTGGCCTTCTCTCTCTCACATACGCTCTTTCCATCAAAGATTCAGAGGAGAAATAACGTTACTGTTGATAGACCGTTCTCTTGGGATACCCGTGTACGTGCTATTGAGCTCAACTTGATTGACACGATTGTGGCAGGCTGGGACCAAAGACCCGCGCTTTTCCCAGGTGGTGAACCGTCAGTCACTGAAGAAAACACACTGTGCCACGTGGGACGACAACTGTAACGTTATCGCCTCCAAAACCAACGAGACGTGCCTATTGTCAAAGCACTTAAAACCCACAATCCCTTGGCTTTCTCGGTGGGAAATCATTCGCAATGGAAAGTTTTATACATGAAGTCCCTCTGCAAAGAGACGAAAAATGAGTTCAGAAATATTTGAAATGCAGAGTGTCATGTCAGGAATGTGTTCTGAAGAAAGGTTTCGGTTGAATACGATTCATTGGAGACTTCCAGGTCCTTTCTGCTATCCGGTGGATTAGCCTAGATTAAAGAAAACGCAGGGATTTCATACCAAAGGCTAAAAATTCAGGCTTAATATTCGACGGTAAAATGTGTACACAGATTTCCATATGTATGCCTGTGTTCCATTTTGCAGTGTTCGTCATTTCAATTGGCTTGCAACAGGAAACCTTGAAAAAGGAAGAAAGAAAAAAAAAACAGTATCAGGAAGGGTTTCAGAACAATTATTGCCTGAAGTATTAAAGGCGGCAAGACAATTCTTGAAGCCTCAAATTCTAAGAGATGACCATAAGAACGCCTTAATTTGTTGACTTAAGGTTCTTACGGCGTTCATAATAAAGCCTTGCGAAAGTAGATTCGTACGACGTTCTCGTACGACGTTCATACGAACAACTCATAGACTTTGTAAGACGTTCGTAAGCTACTCGTAAGGACTACATATAGTTTATGCAACTGTTGGGTATTAGGAATATGAAGCCAAATACACGAAGTTCTAATCCTCATTCTGTTCATGGTGTTCGACGAGAAAAAAAAATACGGGACTAGCAACAGTCATAATTGTCGACAGTACATGGCTGCGTTTTGTTGTTTTTTGTTGTGCTTTCTTTCTTTTTTTTTGCAACCGGACAACATATACAAAAATTCGCAAGATCTTAATTCTTACGAATGACTTGAGAATGCCGTGAGCTGCACGCACGAATATCTTGTAACAACAAAAGTCATAAGATGCCTGTGAGTATGACGGAATGAGAACTCAAGGCATTCTTGCGAAAAACGTACGAACTCTAAGGCCATTATAATATATAATAACCGAAAATCATTTTGTTTCTGAAGAAAGTCCTAAGTTGTTTTTGCGAATTAGACGGCGTTCGTACGAATTTCTACGAATTTCTACGAATTTCTACGAACTCCTGAATTCGTATAAACAGGGAGATTTGTACGAATGCATCGTTCGTACGAACATTGGTGACCGTAGCTTTAGGTCGATGAAGTCACATATCCATAGACAGCCATCTTTGCTTTCCCGATTGTGATGAAAATTTTCTTGTCTCTTGAATCTTTACTCTTTCCATTGAAAACTACTTGTACATGAACTAACTTATTTTTTGTCGAGTCTACTTCTTCATGATAATTATAATAGTGCCCCCTATGTACCACTCAACGTTACCTGATGTTTAAGCAAAAAAGCAACAATAGGCGTTTTCACATCAGCCCGATAAAAATCCAAGCTCGAGATATTTTCCTATTTCCCAAGTCAGAAAATAGCGCGCTATTTCGAAACATCGGGCTGATGTGAAAACGCCTAATAACAACAAAGATGTACTTGCTATTATGTAATTAAGAATGAGGTGACAGATTAGAACAGTGTTTCAATAATCATGATACTTAAAAAAAAAAGAAAGAAGAGAAGACAAACTAGTGACATCTGATGAGTTAGCACGCTTGTATCCTGTTGTCATTTCAGTCCGTGTAGTCTATAGTCATCACGATTCATTGATTTCTATTTCTGTTTTTTTTTTTCTCTTAAACAGCGTTCTGCAAGATGCACAAAGAGATCGGGCCGTGCAGCACATACTATCCGTACTGGTACTACGACACTCGCGCCAAAACTTGCCAGACGTTCACCTACGGCGGTTGCCTTGGCAACAAGAACCGGTTCGTTAGCAAGGAGGAGTGCGTGCGCACCTGTGGTCAAGGTATGATGGATTCGTTATTCGATGTTACCACCTTCTTTGAAAACTATATGTGACCCTGCACCACAAAACCAACAAAAAGTCGCCAGACATGGATTCCCCTAACCTACATAGATATTGGAAAGAAAGCACACATTGTAGAAAAGTTTGAACTGAGAAAAGAGGCTGTTGAGTAGAGTTTATTTAAGCGCTTAATCTGTACTAAGCCATGCTACCTGTGCCATGAATGGGACAAAAACATGATGTAAACCACTGTAGCAACAACAATGACGGGATTACCAGATTAAGCTGAAATTGAGCATGCTTATAAACATATTCTGTTCATGATAAATGTCAACTTTCAAAGCAGTAGCATCATCCTTTTAATAGTTATTAGAGTTGAAAGTGAAAGAGTGTGCAAAGGATTTTCAAGAAATGAAAAGGGGCCTTTATGAAAAACGTGATCACACTACTCTACCCCCCCCCCCAAAAAAAAAAGTGGGTTGTAGAAAAACTGCTAAAAACACACGTTCCCATTCAATTTATGATCCCAAACTCAAGGATAATGAAGAGGAAGAATATCTCTTTCAGAAAATATTACAAACTCAAAATTGACTCGGTTGACCCGTTTTACATTTCTTGAGTCCCCACATAAAATCAAGAATGCAACTTTTTGTTTGTTTTGTTATGCACGGTCACATATCATCCTTCTGCGATAATTCCATTGTTTGAGTGTAGGAATGTTTCATTAACGCTGTCAATGCAGCACATAAAGCAGAAAACTTTTGTTATCAAAAACATCTGCGTGAGAAACTGTGGCCCGTAAAAAGAGAGCAATGTCCTTTATTTGTCAAGTTTTTCTTTTTCTTTTTCTTAAACTAGGTAAATTCAACAATATCAAAGTAATGAATAATGACGTTATTGTTACAATAGTTATTGCAAGTATTAAGTTTATAGCGGTTTCACTATTCCTATCATGTGTATATCATTGGCATAACCAATTATTGTTGTAACAGTACTAGAAGCAGAATCTTAAGTTACCACCACCATTTTTATCTTCACTACTACATGTATGTTATTTGTTATCAACATTACCATCATCTAATAGCACCTGCCTATTCTATGCGCATCCTCATGTATTCAGAGAGTACGATCGCTCCGGGGATGTTGAGCACCTCGCTGGAGATCACGACCAACGTGGCGACCACGCCCCAGCCCCTCCCCCGCGTGGTCGAGCAGCCCGTGGACCAGACGGTGTTCGAGGGGGACACCGTCACCCTGAACTGCTTTGCCTCGGGCGCCGTGGAGTACTCGTGGCGGCGCATCGACGGTCCCATGCCGGAGGAGAAGTAAGGATCCCTTTCTACATAATTATTTTTAGACATGATACGTATCTTGCTTGCTTATGTGCTTGTTTGTGTGTTTGTGTGTGTATGTGTGCGCGCGTGTGTGTATGTGAATATCTTTTATAGTGAAATGTAACACAATGCAGAGAAAGAGAAGGAGGGGAGATAAAGTGTATCAAAGTCCAATTTCGGCATCTGAGGTATCTGCGGTATTTGAATTTTCGTTTATCTCTCTCTATATGATATAGTGTCATTATATGAATAGATAGATAAAGGAGTAAATAGGTAAGTATATGTACGGTCTATAGATAATAAATGAATAAATAAATGAATAAATTAAATATAGGAATTGATAATGATAATATATATCTATAGTACATGTAAAAATACAATATGTATTCACGCTTAACATGTACAGTATGTGTTTGTGTGTGTACGCAATTCCACATTAGCATATATACATGCGTACATTTTATATCATACTAATGACAACAGTAGGGATAGAATGTGATAATTCGATTTGAGTGTAATTAGCGAATATCAATAGACATGAATTTAAAGACGACTGTGCGTCATTTTTCCCTTTCGGAGAAGTACAATACCACCACTCAGTGATTAGACCTTTTTGAGTCATGTGCACTATTTAATAGCAACAAACACGGCTCAAACAAGCATACCCCCCCCCCCCCCTCCATGGCGATGATTTGTGAAGTTCAAATAAAAAGCCACTGCAACTTTGTGTACAAATCACTGAAATGCACGCGCTTTCGTAACCAGCTATCATGTATTTTACGTTGCAACTGAATATGACAATCGTAAAAATAATCTCTTTATACCAAGTGACATGACTGATAATTATGAAATACCTCGTTTGCAGAATCCTCACCGAGGAATACTCGGAAGATGGCGCTATTCTCATCATTTCTGACGTAGCTCCAGCGGACGCCGGGCTCTACATGTGCGTAGCGGAGAACAACGCCGGTGTGGAGGAAAGCGTGGCCAGCGTCACGGTACTAGGTAAAACCTCACCGCCTCGTACTCTAAATCTCTTATTACCACAGTTCTACACTTTATTGCAAATTTGATGAAGTGTAGTTGCCAGCGGCGATGACAGAGTTAACTCGTGTTAGTCTTCCTTGTTTTCGCTTCTTGTACTCCGCTCTGTCAAGTGCGTCCATTGTCATCAAATCCTACTCTTGACGTATCCCGATTAAAGGCAAACGTATCTGGGATTTAAGAGGGCGCTATCTTTGCACTTACCTGTCAATCAAAGTAGATTGCGGGCGTGTATAAGCCAGTTCACAGTTAGCTGTCACTAGTCTCAAATGACCTCTCCAACCACAGACTTTGCAAAATATGGAATAGTCTTCAAGAAGAGCAGTTGAAAGCAGCCATGCATGTACAGAAAGTGGTAATTAATTTACATACCAATGCTGCATGAATAGCTTCTGTTAATGTTGCTGAAAAGAATGCACATTCACCTGTAAATACCAATCTGCACCTGGCTCATTTACAACATAGTTGTCATGAAGCCCTATCTAGGTTTTGAATACCTCAGTTGCAAATCTACTTCAAGAAAAGGTCTGCAATGACCTTTATCTGCACATGCTCAGATTGGAGCTGTGAACTGACTTATTACGAAGATCAAGCAAGTTAAATGTTAATCAAAGAAGATCACGGAGCTTATACCTTATTGCGCACGCTTTGCTTTGTATAAATGCAGCCATTCACGATTCAGTGTAGGCAGCGTAAGTGCAGTAAGTGCATTTTGGACTGGACTGATCATATCCATCTTATGTAGATCGAGATCTAGTCGTATCATTTGGTGTCTTATTCTCCTTTCGCAATTTGCCAACCTCATACTCTCTTCACGTGCCGAAACTCACCATAAAATCACTAGAAGGAACGAATTCAAGTCCATCTCTTTAAATTTTTATATGACGCCTTGATTTGTCGCTAATTGCCCGACATGTTTTCACTTTTGTGCCATTTCCGAAATCCACTGTTTATTTCAACCAGTCACATTATGCCTAGATTCACGGAAAAGTTCTTTAGGTGACAGATTACGATACACACATACACTTTAAATCTTCAAAGGAAGATATCGCAAAGCTTTTCACAATCGTGACGCATTTACGCATGTGCAAACTCGTTAAAATTGTATTGGCCAATTGGTACAGCGTTATTCCCTTTATGATCTCATATTGCTACGATCGGACCATAGCTCCTTACCTTCTCGCGATAGTATAACCTTAACGAGATTACGATTTTATTGATGTCATTTCGATATATCTAGGACAGGTGAATGTGGAAAAAATGTGGATGACGCTATCATTGGCAGTATATAAACACTTCAAAATTCTTGGAATTTGACAAAAACAGTTTTTCTCGATTTTCTTCCAAGTTCCGCCAAAGATCGTGAAATTCCCCGAGGACGCCACCATCGTTCAAGGAGAGACACTGGAGCTAAGGTGTGAGTACATGGGATTCCCCCCACCCAAGGTGTACTGGGAGAGAGAGGACGGGCAGTATGTCTCACAGAGGTTAGTCTCCATTCAAGGAATTCATTTGTTTATTTCATATAGCTGCAGTACGCACACAATTTTGTTCATAATTCATGGTCTGATCAAGGAGGGATACCTCCTTGGTCTGATCATGGACTAAATTGCAGCTCCTTGGTCTGATGTACTCGGGGTTACCTTTTCCGTATTGGCCTTGTTCTCCGATAGCGTCTTCCAGATACACTCTAATATGCCTGGGCCAAAAGGGATGTAAGACCTTGAGCATTCTTGTTACATGTAACCTGGTAGACTAAAAGCCTTAGCGCGTCGTGCCGTTTCAATGAGTTTGTTTAATTTCATTAATTTATTCATACACTGTGGTGCAGTGTCAAAACACGAAAGTCATTATCATAGATATCGATTCTACCTTTGCATGAATCATATACCGTCACATCTACCCCAACTTCAATTGGAAGAGAACCACATTATCTAACTTTAAGAAACATTCTATACCTATATTGATGGAAAGGGGAATAGTGAATAAAATTACATATCTTTACTCTCAGTTAGTCTAACAGTGTTTTCCGTTTTTAATAATGATATCGACTAATTGTTTGATTCCCTCTTCGACAGGGTGAACGGCACTGAAGCTGTCGTCATGATCAACGACATCCATGATATCGAGACCGGCATGAGATTTACCTGCGTCGGCCGCAACGAAGCCGGGCTCGACAAGCGGTACATTGACGTCGACGTAAAAGGTGAGTTCAATCATTTCTGAAATTGTTGTTGACGTCGTTTCAAGAACGAAGTCTGAAATTGATTTTACATTAGTTTGACATTCAGAGAAATGTATGTACTGGAACACGACACAGGGGGAAAAGAATGAAAAAAAAATATGGGGAGAAGGAGAAGGAGAGAAAAAATTGTGCAAACAGAAAACGAAGACGAGGAGATAGAAAGAAGGCTGATAATAGAAAGAAGAAAGTCTCTATTATAAGTGACTATTAAAGAGAAGTGATTTCACGTTTTCGGTATTTTATTCTGACTTCATCGGATGCCGTTTATTACGCACTGCCACCGCTTCGAGCTTTACCCAGGTTTATTTTCACCACTGTGGCTGCATGTTTTTCCCCCTTGCTTCCGTATTTGTCTGTATTTGCTGTTCTGTCTCATTTCCTCCATATCATTGTTTTGTTTCTTTGGTATTCTACCCCCTCTCTCCAGCTCCCATCTGTTTGTTTGATTGTGTGTGTTTGTATATGTGTGTGTGGGTGTGTGTTCACCATCTGGTCAATCCTGTTTGTATTCATTGAATTCCTGTCCTCTCTTGCCACCTGTTTCAACACCTGCGGTTTCAAACGAACACCTGCCATTTTTGATTTTTTTTTTTTTTTTGGTGTGGGGGGGGGGTCTTTTTTTTTGCCAGTCTTCCACCTGTTTTCATGTTTGTTTTTGTTTAGCAGATGCCTTTTGCTTTTCAATTCTAGACATTTGTCCTGGCTTCAAGCTATTGTACCTGTTTACATTCTCCTTTATTTTCACTTCTTTTTATTTTGTTTTGCATTAGTTGTTGACTTTCTTAATTCCAATGTGTGTTTTTTTCTTCCTTCAACGAATAGCTGGAGGCCTAGATGATCTAGTTTTCCATCGTCACCTTCAGTTTTGTTTTAGTGAGATTTCTTGGAATGTCTGCCGTATCTCTACTCATCCTGCCATATCATTGTGATTTCAAAAAAGCCTTTCCACTTATTTTTTTTTTTGTATTTGTGATTTTGCCTTCACCGCCAGTTCCATCTTATTTGTGTGTGCGTGTGTGTTTTTGTCTGCGAATGAATATCATCTTTCATCACTTTTTTTTTTCGCGAATAAAGTCGTTTGTCAATGATCCTCCTTTTCTTCTCAAATACAAACAATGTGGTTCTAACGAACTCCCACTTCTTTCCCACGTGTTCCACACTTCGAATGCTTATTTCAACGAATTCGTGTCATTATTTTTCTACCTGCACAAACATTTCTTCGTGACTCTTAATAGTCAATGGGCCAGGCCAGATATTGGTACCACCTGAGGTGGCAAAACCTTTTTGGTGTCATTTTGTTGGTCGGGCATACATATTTTTATCAAGCTATGATAGCATTTCCAAATGAGTAGCTTAGTCGTAATAAATGAATTTTTAACCAATTTGGTCTCGTTGTTATATCCCTATACTTCTGAATCGAGACTAACCGCCTATACAAAGAAGAACACTGCCTTCTGTATGTTCCAAAGAGATTTTTCTCCTCACTGGGAAAAATCTCTTTGGTATGTTCGCAGGTGTTCTGTTGTATATCTTAACGCGGTGCGCTTAGTCTTTATTCAGGGCAGCGAACGGAATATCCAAAGGTTATGATGTCCACAGCGCTTAGTCTTTATTCAAGACGGCGAAGGGAATATCCAAAGCTTATGATACAGTGTATACCCCTTTATCTAAAAACAATAACAACAACAACAACAAAAGCAATTCCTTGTGAATTTTATTGTATTTTTCAATTATTTATCATTTTCCGGTGAAAACTCTGCGGTAAAAACGCTAATACCGCGCCAATGTCGCTTTATTTCCATCCAAAAATGAAAGATAATGCAAAAACAATGTACCGGTACACTACAATTCATTATGATAAATAATAATTTGTAAATGAACGGAGTGATTTTTGTTTAAAACTGATGTATTTGTTGAGAGGGTAGTAAAAAAACAGTATAGATAATCCCTTTTATTGGGAACTTCAGATATGATAACGATATATTGTTCTAGATAAAGACTAAGCGCACCGCGTGATAGCTGTGGACATCATAACCCTTTCGATATTCCCTTCGCTGCCTTGAATAAAGACTTAGCGCACGGCGTTTACAACAGAACAGCTGTGGACATACAGAAGACAGTGCTCTTCTTTGTATAGCGGTTAGTTTCGATTCAGAAGTTTATGGATATAAAAACGAGACCAAATTGGTTAAAAATTCATTTATTATGACTAAGCTACTCATTTGGAAATGCTATCATAGCTTGATAAGTATATCTATTCCCGACAAACGAAATGACACCAAAAAGGTTTTGCCACCTCAGGTGGTACCAATAACCCATTTTTCGGGTCTTGGCCCATGGACTATAATGAGTGCTTCTTTTTTTTTCGAATTTTCCGAATTTTACTTTTAACTTGTCTATAGTTGTGATGTTGTCGCTTTCATTTTAGCCGTTTGTCACCTGTTATCTTTCCCCATTTAGTTCCGCCATTTTTCATGAGACTACCGCTGAACCAAACTGTAAACGAGGGCCACGCCCTAGACTTCGTGTGCCAGGCGGGCGGGTCACAACCTCTGACAGTCACGTGGTACAAGAATGGCGAGCAGGTATTAGATTTCGCTTGGATCTCTTGCAGCCAGATTCTCTCTGTGTGATAAGATTTTCATAATAAATTTATTCGTTGGGATAAAAATATAATATCAATAAAAATTTAAGCATTCCATCTTACCGTCTGCGCAGTGGAATGGTAATGTCTAATCTGTTAGCAATTAAGTAGGCCTATTATATTTTCATGTCTCGGCACTTAACGCAGCTAAATCGAGGTTTACTTGATTGAGTCAAAGATATATACTTTATAGAATTAAACAAACATCTCGACTCTATGAAAGGAAGCGTTAACAAATAGATATCGCACTTTTCCCTCATTGTCTCGCCCACCGGAGGTGAAGGCGAGACTAAAAGGGCGGACTCACACTGTGCGATTTTTACTGCGATTTACCCTTTGCGATGTCGCACGACGAGAAATCGCACAGTGTGAGGATGTCTGCGATACGACAACCGGCGATTTTGGGGTTATCGCAGCCATCGCAGCCCATCGCAGAACTTTGAACATGTTCAAAATTCTGCGACAACCGCTTGCGACGATGATCGAAAACTTTCAGTGAAGCAAGACAGTAGAAGAAATACTTATCAAGATTTGGCTGGATATGCTTCCTTTATTCCACAATTGCTTACTGATCTATCTCAACATGATGACGAAGATGAGATGAGGAGGGAGTTTTACAACGACTTAGAATGCAATCGTGAGTAATTCTACCATGAATATGGGCTTCTCGCGTCCATCGCAGCTGTTTTGTCCATACGTAGTCCCTTGTATAGAGTTTGAACGAGGGCAGATTAAACAGTCTGTGGGTTGCGTGGTTAAAATTCTGTGTGCGTACCGCCGGACCGGCACTGTATGCATAGCCTTGGCCCTTGGACTGACTTGTTAAGTCAAAAGTGTGAATTGATCTAAGTTAATGTTTAAATTATACTAGACCTAGGCCCTAATGACTATACTATAAACTAGACCCATATCTAGCCATGCCTAAATACGTGTGTGGGCCTAGAACTAGAAGTGGTAGGCCTAGAATTCTAGATCTAACGTTACATTGTACATGATACGTGTTGCAGTCGAATTTTAATAAATCGACATAAATTTACAGGACATTAAAATTTACTACTACTACTAACGTTAGTACTAACTAGGCCCCTGGTCTGGACAGGCCCTAGATCTAAGTCTAGACCATATTGGCTTAGTATTGCACTGCCACTGGATCGACTGACGTGGACGTGAACACTAACACGTAAACAGCTAAGTAACGTTAGGGCTTAACGTTAGATGTGATTTCTGTGACGTCTATGCTAACACTAACTTTGAAAAAGAGTAACCTAACCAACAGTTAGACAGATCCAGATAATTTTTTTACGCGTTGATAGGAAAGGATATTGATATTGAAAGTCTAAAAAGCCCATTAACGTTAAGATGTAACTGATAAGATCTCTAGAAATCTACATTCTTAAGTCTTTAACTAGTCTGTCTAGGTTCTAGACCTAACTACAGGCAGCCGCTGTCGCAAAGCGACTGCTGTGCTGTGCACAGCTGTCTGGTCAGGCTAGTCTAGACCTAACTGTGACCAGCCCCAACACACAGGACAGTGTACATGGAGCGTCCTGGGGTTAGTCTAGACCCTAAACACTAGATCTAATAAAGCACTAGGCAGTAGCAGTCATAGCATGCACTAAACGTTGGCACTACTCGCAGTCAGCAGGCTTCTTCTTCTTAGTTTAGACCCGTTCTACAACATTAAACGATAGTAATGTTTCTGGTCCCTTATAGCTTACGGTGATCTACCGTAAGGGTACTAACGTTAGATGAGTCTACATTTTTTTTTTCCAAAAAAGTGCTTGTGGATTTCAAAATCATACGGTAGGCCTACTCTGGTTAAGCTAGTGATGACTACAGAAATACAGTGTAGGATATATTACTTAGGCCTAGGCACCTACCAGTACTGGATCTAGATTGTCAGTAGCTGTGCTAGCCTTTCCTGCCCTGGGCTTCGACCTTGGTGGTCTAGAACCGTAGGCTTGCATTTTGTATTAAACGATTAGAGGAATTTACGACTCTAGGCGTTAGACCTACACTGTATATTTGAGATCCATTGCTATAGTTACAAGCAGTATGAATCCAGATCCTAGACAAAAAATAAACAATATGTTCGCAGGAGTTTAATGACATTTAAAAAAAAAAGTCTTTGACGGCTCTGGGATCCTCCCAAACATTTTTTGGAGACTAGACATAGGGTCTAGTCTCATGGAAATTGCCTAACTAGGGCAGGAGTATAGCACTCTAGATTTTTAAGAATAAGGCGTAGATGGAGCTGAGGTAACTTTGATTGATCAATTGTTTTTGGAGATTTGTACGGAAATTGTAGTCTAGAATTGTAGAAACACACACCCACAAAACAATTGCAATGCAGTGAAGTGACCCTCTCTACATGTAGGTCACTAGGTGATTAACATTTTATCCATGTTTGTCACTGCGAGTTTTTATGTGATGATCAATCATGCACTCCAAACTGAAAGTTGTTACTGTATGAGGCTGTAACATGTTCATGCCCAGGTCTGCAGACTAGTGCTACAAAGTATTTGATTATCTGGTGGTAGCGCGTCATTTGTTAATCTGTGTCGATAATAAACACAGCCGTGTCGTTGCTGCCTCAGCAAGTCACAAACGTGCTGTGCACAGCAATTGGTAAGGCTATAGTATACAATATACACTGTATAGTACCGGTATACATGTCATACTCTCTGTTAACTTTAATTGCCCTTTAATTTCATAACAAAGTATTTCAAAATGAACTTTCAGTCTGAAATCATCAAAGACCCTGCCCCAATCTGTAGGTGTACAAATTGTACTTGCAGTTTGATTGCAGAATATAAAGCATCATTCAAGGGCAATTATGAGTTATCCAAAATTGCAGACTGTAGGAAACAAATGCTGTATGCGTCATATGTGTTACTCATGTATATTGACATACTATAGGTACTTGTACTGAATACACTATATGTAATGCATAGTGTAATTTGGTACAGCTTTCAGGCCCTAAGACCTTAGAGCATCTAGTTAATGACTGAAATAATTATGATTATGATATATGAATTTATGAAGCACTTATGTACATGCCTCTATGATGTTATTCTGAGTTCAAATGCTTGTGCTATTTCCAGTTATCAACAATGGTGAATAGCTGAATAAATTTGTGTATCACTATATGTTTTTGTTAACTCTATTCATTCCCAAATGTTGTCCTTTTTACCCAAATGGTAAATTTAGAGTCTACTGTAATTATCATAAATGCCTAGAAATATTTGTCCCTTTGTGTCACCCTAAACAGGTCTGAATAAAAATGAAATCTCTAAGGAATTCATACACAAGCTTGTCACAATGTTGAAAAGGAAGAGCAGAAAAGGAGCAGCTGGCAACCGGTTGTCCTGCAAAAGTAAATGAATCCCTCTCTTACCTGCAATTTCTGAGGACAAACATGCCAAGAGGATCACTTACCAATTGTGGAGACTGAGGTACAGTATATGTGTTAGAAGATGAAATAAACACTTTTTCATACTTTCCAAAATTTTTATGTGACTGCATGTGTGAATACATCAGTTTCTTTTTCTTTTTATGGTGGCTTGACAATTAAAAAAAACCACTAAGTTGAGAGAAAGAAAGAAATTATTTCAAAAAGTGTAATTTAATTGTCTTTTACAGTATTTTGAAGAAAATAAAAATTTCATTCATGCTAGCCTAACAGTAATGAATAGTATATTCATAGAACTTCTAATACAGTTCATTGTTAGTAATTTCTAGAAATTAATGAAAACATCATCTCTCTGAAAGAATTAATCAATTGTAAGACATATGAGAAATGCGTCTCTCTTCATCATTCTAATTCAATACAATAATATGTATTCATGTTTGTGTGTTTTTTTCTTTTTCTTCTTCTCCTATTTACTAGGAATTACAAGATGATAAAGACTCTACCAGCAAGGCGTCAAAGGCTGAAATGCTACACATAAGACAATGGATAAGGAGCAGGAGAAGGAGATGCAGGACCTGTCAAAGCAAAACCTAAGAAGATAAGGAGGAGTCAAGAAGCAAAGGAAACCAAAATTTTATCAGCAGTAGGTACCCTGCTGATGCACTAATGGAAAATGTTTGCTTTACCCATCAAATAGAGAGAGAAAGAAAAACAGAAACATGCTTGTTGTTGTTGTTTATCTCTCTACAGACAAGAGCAACATATTTATGTATTTTGGGTGTACCTGAAAATCCCAAATTTGATTTACATACTTCAAACAACATTGTTGAGTTGGCTTTATTCACAGAATTATCATCCAGGGATACTTCTTTTTGTCAGGGTGTTCAGATCTAAGATCACTGTCTAAATTTGCTGATTTTAAGTTATCACATCAACAAGGATTATTCAGGTGTAAGTTCTCTAAGTATAAAAAAAAAAAAACATGCCACATTGTTCTTTTACTTTCTCACGAAAAATAAAATTCCACAGTCAATTCCATGGTCGAGGAACTTCATGAAAACTCAACTCGATGACTCAACTGTGGTTGTCAGTTGCTAATGTATGTAGTTCAAGTGCTGTAAACACTGTGAGCAAATGGGCGGAAAGTTGGACGCATCCTAAACTACAAACATTTGCTTCACAGGGAACCTTATGCATTTTTGTAACAATTAATATTTCCCCTTTTTTCTCCCTTTTGCTCTCTTTTTTGTGTTTGTTTAGCCCTTGTCATGCAGTTCACCTCAACACTTACACCTGTAACTGCAAGATCGATGTGGGATGACATTGCTGTCTCTCTGGGACTTACTGGAAACAAAATGTGACTTTTCAAAGCAGGAAAATGGCAGCTACTACAGCAGGCAGTCCTGAAGGTGGAACTTGAAGAAACTGACACATTGACTTACTATATTCTTTCATTTATGTTGGACCATCAGTGCAAGTTCCCATGAATTTTACATGCATTTGATGTTAACTTACAGTGGTTTTATTTCAAATATAAACACAGCTACTCTCGAAAAAGTCAAATTTACATGCAATCACTGTGAGTCATTTTTTTCTGAAATACCAACAAACAGCTGAAGAATTTCAATGTGCAAGGTTTTGTCATGATTTTAAGGCGATTATGCACTGTTACTCCTGCAATGTACTTTCAGTTTCTCTTTAAAATCAAGTACAACAAATGTACCATGTTTTGTTTGTATCACTGAAAAACTGGAGAGGGAAAAAACTCCTCAAGATTTTGTTTGATTTGTGAGGGCCATTACAATGTTCAGAGACAATAGCAACACTCTTTCCACTACTGTTTAGAATTGTATGTTTTGTGCAACTTTACATTAAACTCAACATGTGTGCCAAACATTGTTTTAATGGCTTGAAAACTGGGGAAGAAAGCTGTTCTCAAAGCCATTACGTAATTTTGAGGGCAATTAGTGCTGTTACCACGGCAACACACTTTGCAGTGAGCTGAACATGTAAGCAAAACTTCTTTTGAATCGATGGAAAACTTCAGAAGTTCAAGAGATGTTTTACCTTGAAGTTGCTGTACATGATTTGTACTGTTGCAAAAGTGGTAGTGACATGACATATTTCTTCGTCACTCACAAGACTGCGCAGAGTAAAAACACCTTAGGCCTATGTGGAAGTGAGAGCTTATTGCAAGTTTTCTAATATTAGTTTAACTTGACCATTGAACAACTTAGTTTGGTAAACTTATTAATCACCCTAATAACGCCAGTCTACATCAACAAGGCTTTAATAATGGCACAGTGTGTTTTCATTGCCCTTGTCTAAGCGTATTAAAATGTGAGTCTGACAATGATACATGTATTGCCAGAAATTTTTGAACTAGAAAAATGGAGAATGGCACATGTATCATTGCAATAAGTTGTACTATAGCTGTAAACAAGAAATCATGTTACTGTGCAATTCTGAATTTAGAGTAATGTGAATGCCGCAGACAGCATTCTGAGTTGGCTATTTTTTCCTAGGCAGTACACGTATATGCTACCGTATAAGTGCTGCGTGGTATTTTAATCATACATATTTTAACTACTGATCTCCCCCCCCCCCCCATGCGCAAAATTATGTTTGTTTGTTTGCTTGTTTTTTATCATACCTCTATCTGTATCGATGGATAACATTTATTACTGGACTCAACATCTGAGAGTTTGAGTCAGCAAATTGTTATAGTTGTTTTTGCTACATTGTGGGCTACAATTTGCCACTTACCCTTATCATTCAAAGCAATTCAATGTCCATTCATTTGTATCTTCCTGATTTAATATTGGTAACACAATTGTATATTTCTTGCTTATAAGTCAATTCTGGAAAGTAAAATGTGTAACCAAAAATACATGTACTCTAGCCTTTAACCTTTTATCTTTTTTTTTCTTCCACACATTTTAACCAGCACATCTTCTTCTTGTAAAGAATGTCTAAGGTAGGCACCAACATAATCTGGGATGGACAGAAAATGGACAGTGTTGAAGATGAGATCTCCTGTAATGATATTACATTATTAAAGTATACAATTGACAAGGTTTACACACAGAGGGAATTTCAATTCAAATGGCTGCTTTGCCACAGTATTTTGCAGTGTATGCAGTGTCTGATTAATCTGGATTAAGACCAGTAGCACATTTAGTGCATCTCCAAGCACCCCTTCGGATGCTGGTATGATCATTTCATTTTGGCATTTTCCAAAATACACTGTATGTTCACATTAAGTTTTTATGTACCTTTGTACATAAACTCTAACTGTAAACATTGCTTGTAGAGTATGTTAGATTGCAGCAATTTGCTCTCTGAGGTTTGTTTGTTTGTTTGTTTGTGCTACATTATTTGGGAAATTGTAGTGGCATAGGTAGTTGTCGTGTGCAAATTGTAATGGTAACTCGTTGAGCTGAACTTCTTGTAGATGTTCAAGTTGACTGAATTTATTCATTGTTTATGTGGAAAAGAAATGGAAGTTGATGTTTTTGGTCACTTTGTGTGATACTATTGAGAACTATGACATCCATACTAGAGTATGTATATGTGAATTGTATAGCACAATTATGATATTATTTTCCTACTAGTTTTGCATTTTTTGGGGGCCTTTTTTGACAGTACAATTGTATTGAACTAATTGAAGCATACAGCAGAGCTGTAGTCATGTTATATAAAGACAAACCAACAGCTTGTACCGCTTTGTACCATCTTCTCTTTTTCTTTTTTGATGATGGAAATAAATAAACTATTGAATTGACTTTAATTGTGATCAATTAATCTATATTGTATATCTAATTCAATGACTTGAATATATCATTATCTTTATTCTTGTCACGTTTTTATTTGTGAATCAATATATATTGTAAATAAGTGTGATTCCCTTACATCTGGAAGGTAATATTACATACACAAAACAAGAGTGAATTTTTCAAGGGCCAACCAGAAAAATATGTCAGCACAATATTTTATGTGCTTGAGAAACCACAATATGTTAGAATTCCACTATCAAAGTCATAGAAAAGCATTCAGAGAATACAGACCTCCGCCAAGCAGTACATTTTCTTCCTTACTGCGATTTCTACCCATTGTTATAATTACATAAATATGCATAATATGCTGTAAATGATTATTTCCAATGATCAAGAATCCTACAACCACCCCACCCCCCCCCCAAAAAAAAAGGGGGGCTTTGATCCAGGCAGTGATCCAATTTGATACCAAAATATGGCATTTCATTTTTCTGTCATTATTTACTTTATTTCTTAGAATATACAGTGTTATTTGATTCATATCTAGTAATTTCTGTAGTCACTTCAGAGTCAAACCAAAAGAAAAAAAGCAAGCTTTCCAGAACATACATTTACTTTACAAACCAACCACAAAAGAAAAAAAATAATAATAATAAAATACAAACATTCACGAGTGACTTCATTCATGGTTACCGTTCTTTATGATGAACAGGTGCCATAATGTACGATGTACGCATGCGCACGGTGAAAATCGTAGGCCGCAAATCGCACAGTGTGAGGTATACATCGCAGCACCTGCGACAGAGTGCAACAGGCTGCGATATCGCACATTGTCGCAGCGCAGCGCATCGCAGTAAAAATCGCACAGTGTGAGTCCGCCCTTATGCGCTGCGCTGCGACAATGTGCGATATCGCAGCCTGTTGCACTCTGTCGCAGGTGCTGCGATGTACACCGCACACTGTGCGATTTGTGGCCTACGATTTACACCGTGCGCATGCGTACATCGTACATTACGGCACCTGTTCATCACAAAGAATGTTTACCATGAATGAAGTCACTCGTGACTTTTTTTTTTTGGCGACGTTGGTTTGAAAAGTACATGTATGTTCAAGCTTGCTTTTTTTTATCATTCCAAAGTAACTACAGAAATTACTAGATATGAATCGAATAACAGTGTATATTCTAAGAAATAAAGTTAATAATGATAGAAAAATGAAATGCCATATTTTGGTATTAATTTGGATCACTGCCTGGATCAAAGCCCCCCCCCCGTTTTTTTTTTTTTTTGAGGAGGGGGGGGGGGGTTACGTGGTTGTAGGGTTCTTGATCATTGGAAATAGTCACTTACAGCATATTACGCATATTGATGTAATTATTACAATGGGTAGAAATCAGAGTAAGGGTGAAAGAGTACTGCTTGGTGGAGGTCTGTATTCTCTGAGTGCTTTTCTAAGGCTTTGATAGTGGAATTCTAGCATTGTGGTTTCTCAAACACATAAAATATTGTGCTGACATATTTTTCTGGTTGGCCCTTGAAAAATTCACTCTTGTTTTGTGTACGGTATGTAATTACCATCCAGATGTAAGGGAATCACACTTATTTACAATATATATTGATTCACAAATAAAAACGTGACAAGAATAAAGATAATGATATATTCAAGTCATTAAATTAAATCTAAAATATAGACACATTGATCACAATTAAAGTCAATTCAATAGTTTATTTATTTCCATCATCAAAAAAGAAAAAGATAAGATGGTACAAAGCAGTTCAAGTTGTCGATTTGTCTTTCTATATCATGAGTACAGCTGTATGCTTCAATTAGTTCAATACAATTGTACACTGTACTGTCAAAAAAATGCAAAAAAAAATGCAAAACTAGTAGGAAAAGCAATATCATAATTGTGCTGTACAATTCATATATACATACTGCAGTATGGATGTCATAGTTCTTAAAAGTATCACACAAAGTGACAAAAAACATCAACTTCCATTTCTTTTCCACATAAACAATGAATAAATTCAGTCAACTTGAACATCTACAATAAGTTCAGCTCAACGAGTTACCATTACAATTTGCATGAGACAACTACCTATGCCACTACAATTTCCCAAATAATGTTGCAAAAACAAACAAACAAACCTCAGAGAGGAAATTGCTGCAATCTAACATACTCTACAAGCAATGTTTACAGTTAGAGTTTGTGTACAAAGGTACATAAACACTTACTGTAAACATATAGTGTATTTTGAAAAATGCCAAATTGAAATGATCATACCAGCATCCGAAGGGGTGCTTTGAGATGCACTAAATGTGCTACTGGTCCTAATCCAGATTAATCAGACACTGCATACACTGCAAAATACTGTGGCAAAGCCGTCATTTGAATTGAAATTCCAACTGTGTGTGAACCTTGTCAATTGTATACCTTAAAAATGTAATATCATTACAGGAGATCTCATCTTCAACATTGCCCATTTTCTGTCCATCCCAGATTATGTTGGTGCCTACCTTAGGCATTCTTTGCAAGAAGAAGATGTGCTGGTTAAAATGTGCGGAAAGAAAAAAAAAGGTTCAAGGCTAGAGTACATGTAATTTTGGTTACACATATTACTTTCCAGAATTGACTTATAAGCAAGAAATATACAATTGTGTTACCAATAAATCAGGAAGATACAAATGAATGAACATTGAATTGCTTTGACTGATAAGGGTAAGTGGCAAATTGTAGCCTACAATGTAGCAAATACAACTATAACAATTTTCTGACTCAAACTCTCAGATGTTGAGTCCAGTAATAAATGTTATCCATTGATACAGATAGAGGTATGATAAAAAACAAGCAAACAAACAAACATAATTTTGTGCAGAGGGGGGAGATCAGCAGTTAAAATATGTATGATTAAAATACCATGCAGCACTTATACGGTAGCATATATACGACTGCATAGGAAAAAAAATAGCTATCTCAGAACGCTGACTGCTGCATTCACATTGCTCTAAATTCAGAATTGCACAGTAACATGATTTCTTGTTTGCAGCTATAGTACAACTTATTGCAATGATACGTGTGCCATTCTCCATTTTTCTAGCTCAAACATTTCTGACAATACATGTATCATTGTCAGACTCACATTTCAATACGCTTAGACAAGGGCGATGAAAACACACTGTGCAATTCCATCATTGTGCAATGATTATTAAAAGCCTTGTTGATGTAGACTGGCATTATTTGGGTGATTAATAAGTTTACAAAACTAAGTTGTTCAATGGTCAAGTTAAACTAATATTAGACAACTTGCAATAAGCTCTCACTTCCACAAAGGCCTTAGGTGTTTTTACTCTGTGCAGTCCTGTGAGTGACGAAGAAATACGATGTCATGTCACTACCACTTTTGCAACAGTGCAAGTCATATACAACAACTTCAAGGTAAAACATCTCTTGAACTTCTGAAGTTTTCCATCGATTCAAAAGAAGTTTTGCTTACATGTTCAGCTCACTGCAAAGTGTGTTGCCGTGGTAACAGCACTAATTGCCCTCAAAGTTATGTAACGGCTTTAGAACAGCTTTCTTCCCCAGTTTTCGAGCCATTAAAACAATGTTTGGCCCACATGTTGAGTTTAATGTAAAGTTGCACAAAACATACATTTCTAAACAGTAGTGGAAAGAGTGTTGCTATTGTCTCTGAACATTGTAATGGCCCTCACAAATCAAACAAAAGCTTGTGGAATTTTTCCCTCTCCAGTTTTCCAGTGATACAAACAAAACATGGTACATTTGTTGTACATGATCTAAAGTTGCAGGATACATTTTAAAGAGAAAGGGAAAGTGCATTGTCGGAGTAACAGTGCATAATCGCCTTAAAATCATGACAAAACCTTGCACATTGAAACTCTTCAGCTGTTTGATGGTATTTCAGAAAAAAAAAATGACTCACGGTGATTGCACGTAAATTTGAGTTTTTCGAGAGTAGCTGTGTTTGTAGTTGGTGGGAAAACAGAAATCGAATCATTGTAAGTTAACATCAAATGCATGTAAAGTTCATGGAAACTTGCACTGGTCCAACATAAATGAAAGAAACAAGTCAATATGTCAGTTTCTTCAAGTTCCACCTTCACGACTGCCTGCTGTAGTAGCTTTGTAGTAGCTTTTGTTTCCAGTAAGTCCCAGAGAGACAGCAATGTCATCCCACACCGATCTTGCAGTTACAGGTGTAAGTGTTGAGGTGAACTACATGACAAGGGCTAAACAAACACAAAAAAAAAGAGAGCAAAAGGGAGAAAACAGGGGAAATATTAATTGTTACAAAAATGCATAAGGTTCCCTGTGAAGCAAATGTTTGTAGTTTAGGATGCCTCCAACTTTCCGCCCATTTGCTTACAGTGTTTACAGCACTTGAACTACACACATTAGCAACTGACAACCACAGTTGAGTTATCGAGTTGAGTTTTTATGAAGTTCCTCGACCATGGAATTGACTGTGGAATTTTATTTTCTTGAAAAAGTAAAAGAACAATGTGGCATGTTTTTGTTTTATACTTAGAGAACTTACGCCTGAATAATCCTTTCGACAGTGATCATAGATCTGAACGCCCTGACAAAAAGAAGTATCCCTGGATGATAATTCTTTGAATAAAGTCTACTCAACAATGTTCTTTGAAGTATGTAAATCAAATTTGGGATTTTCGGGTACACCCCAAATACATAAATATGTTGCACTTGTCTGTAGAGAGAGAGGAAAAAAAACAACAACAAGCATGTTTTTGTTTTTCTTTCTCTCTCTATTTTAGAGGTAAAGCAAACATTTTCCATTAGTGCATCAGCAGGGTACCTACTGCTGATAAAATTTTGGTTTCCTTTGCTTCTTGACTCCTCCTTATCTTCTTAGGTTTTGCTTTGACAGGTCCTGCTTCTCCTTCTCCTGCTCCTTATGTGTAGCATTTCAGCCTTTGACGCCTTGCTGGTAGAGTCTTTATCATCTTGTAATTCCTAGTAAATAGGAGAAAAAGAAAAAAAAAACCCACACAAACATGATTACATATTGTATTGAATTAGAATGATGAAGAGGGATGCATTCCCCCTATGTCTTACAATGGATTCATTCTTTCAAAGAAATGATGTTTTCATTTATTTCTAGAAATTGCTTACAATGACTGTATTTGAAGTTCTATGAATAAACTATTCATCACTTTTAGGGTAGCATTTTCTTCAAAATACTGTAAAAGACCAATTAAATTACACTTTTTGAAATAATATCTTTCTTGCTCTCAACTTAATGTTTTTTTTTTAATTGTCAAGCCACCATAAAAAGAAAAAGAAACTGATGTATTCACACATGCAGTCACATAAACATTTTGGAAAGTATGAAAAAGTGTTTATTTTATCTTCTAACATATATACTGTACCTCAGTCTCCAAAATTGGTTAGGTATCCTCTTGGCATGTTTGTCCTCAGAAAGTGCAGGTAAGAGAGGGATTCATGTACTTCTGCAGGACAACCAGTTGCCAGCTGCTCCTTTTCTGCTCTTCCTTTTCAACATTGAGACAAGCCTCCAGTATGAATTCCTTAGAGATTTCATTTTTATTCAGACCTGTTTAGGGTGACACAAAGGGACAACTATTTTCAGGCATTATGATAATTACAGTAGACTCAAAATTTACCATTTGGGTAAAAAGGACAACATTTGGGAATGAATCTAGAGTTAACAAACACATATAGTGATAAACAAATTTATTCAACTATTCACCATTGTTGATCATTGGACAGGCTTGTACATAAGTGCTTCATAAATTCATATATCATAATCATAATTATTTCAGTCATTTACTAAGGTCTAAGGGCTCGAAAGCTTAACTAAATTACACTATGCATTACATATAGTGTACGTTTAGTACAAGTATGTCAATATACATACATGTGTAACACATGACGCACACAGCATTGTTTCCTACAATCTGCAATTTTGGATAATTCATGATTGCCCTTGAATGATGTTTTACATTCTGCAATCAAACTGCAAGTACAGTTTGTACACCCTACAGATTGGGGTAGGGTCTTTGATGATTTCAGACTGAGAGTTCATTTTGATATACTTTGTTATGAAATTAAAGGGCAATTAAAGTTAACAGAGAGTATGACATGTACACCGGTACTGTACTGTACTGTATACTATATAGCCTTACCAAGTGCTGTGCACAGCACGTTTGTGACTTGCTGAGGCAGCAACGACAAGGCTGTGTTTATCGCCACAGATTAACAAATGACGCACTGCCGGATAATCAAATACTTTGTAGCACTAGTCTGCAGACCTGAGCATGAACATGTTACAGCCTCATACAGTAACAACTTTCAGTTTGGAGTGCATGATCGATCATCACATAAAAACTCGGACAAACATGGATAAAATGTTAATCACCTAGTAACCTACATGTAGAGAGGGTCACTTCAATGCATTGCATTTGTTTTGTGTGTGTGTGTGTTTCTAGACTACAATTTCTGTACAAATCTCCAAGAACAACTGATCAATCTAAGTTACCTCAGTTCCACTTAGGCCTTATTGTTAAAAATCTAGAGTGCTATACTCCTGGCTTAGTTAGGTAATTTCCATGAGACTAGACACTACGTCTACTCTAAAAAAAAGTTTGGGAACAGTTTGTTTATTTTTTGTCTAGGATCTGGATTCATACTGCTTGTAACTATAGCAATGGATCTCAATTACAGTGTAGGTCTAACTCCAACGGTTAGAGTTCTAATTCCTCTAACGTTTGATACAAAATAGGTCTAAGCCTACGGTTCTAGGGTTAGACCACAGCCAAGGACAGGAAAGGCTAGCACAGCTACTGACAATCTAGATCCAGTAGGTGCCTAGGCCTAAGTAATAATCGACACTGTATTTCTGTAGCCATCACTAGCTTAACCAGAGTAGGCCAACCGTATGATTTGGAAATACATGAGCACATTTTGGAAAAAAAAAATGTAGACCATCTAACGTTAGTACCCTTACGTTAGATCACCATCAGGGACTAACATTACTATCGTTTAATGTTGTAGAACGGGTCTAAAACTAAGAAGAAGCCTGCTGACTGCGAGTAGTGCTAACGTTAGTGCATGCTACGACTGCTAGTGCTAGACTAATTAACTGTTAGATCTAGTGCTTAGGGTCTAAACATACTAGTTTAGGTAATCTATATAAGACTTTAATAAGAAAATGTAGATTTCTAGAGATCTTATCACTAATAATATCAGTTACATCTTGATGGGCTAGACTTTCAATTATCAATATCCTTTCCTATCAACGTGTAAAAAATATCTGGATCTGTTTCTGTTTCTGTTCCGGTTCCGTCGGTATAGAGGTCTACTCAGAATTAACTGTACTCCACCAACGTTTTGTAACTGTGTGTTAGTATGGTCGTGTGTGCAGGGCAGGAAGAATGTTTCACATTTGAAGCCTCTAGACTAGACTAGATCTCTAACTGTTGTACTCTTTTTCAACGTTATGTCGTTAGACAGAAACCACGTCTAACGTTAGGCCCTAACGTTATGTGTTTATTGTTACTGTTAGTGTTCACGTCCACGTCAGTCGATCCAGTAGCAGTGCAATAGTACTAAGCCATTATGGTCTAGACTTACAAGAGCCTGTCCGGACCAGGGGCCTAGCCCTAGTAGTTTATACAACGTGTACTATAGACTATGTCGATTTAATTTATAAAATTCGACTGGAACACGTATGTAGATCTAGGGCAGACTAGGCCTAGAACCACTTCTAGGCCCACACACGTATTTAGGCCTACAAGTAGCTAGATATGGGTCTAGTTTATAGCATACTCAGTAGGGCCTAGGCTTAGTATAATCTAAACATTAGATCTAACACTTAAAAAGTTAGTCCAAGGCTATGCATATGATACAGTACCGGTCCGGCGGTACGCAAACAGAATTTTAACCAACCCACAGACTGTGTAATCTGCCCTCGTTCAAACTCTATACATGGGACTACGTATGGACAAAACGGCTGCAATGGACGCGAGAAGCCCATATTCATGGTAGAATTACTCACGATTGCACTCTAAGTCGTTGTAAAACTCCCTCCCCATCTCATCTTCGTCATCATGTTGAGATAGATCAGTAAGCAATTGTGGAATAAAGGAAGCATATCCAGCCAAATCTTGATTAGTACTTCTTCTACCACCTTGCTTCACTGAAAGTTTTCGATCATCGTCGCAAGCGATTGTCGCAGAATTTTGAACATGTTCAAAGTTCTGCGATGGGGCTGCGATCCCTGCGATATCCCCAAATCGCCGGTTGTCGTATCGCAGACATCCTCACACTGTGCGATTTCTCGTCGTGCGACATCGCAAAGGGTAAATCGCAGTAAAAATCGCACAGTGTGAGTCCGCCCTAAGGGATCCAAATGGCGTCCGTCCGTCGTCCGTCGTCCGTCGTCCGTCACAAATGTTAAAGTTTACCTGCAAGACTCTCTTATGATGCATAATTTGGCAACTGTTACAGCAATGGCAGCCACACTTGGGTGATAGAAGCACTAGGGGTATCTTCATGTTATGGTGTTGTCAGAGGTCATGTGATGATGTCAAAGGTCATTTTGAGGTCATATATTAAAGAGTATGTGCAAGACTCTCTTTTCTATGTTAAAGTTTACCTGCAAGACTCTCTTTTGACAAATAACTTCACATAAGTTGCTTGGATTACAACCTAACTTGGGTCATAGATGCACTGGGGGTACCTTCATGTTATGGTGCCTTTGGAGGTCACAGGATAAGGTCAAAGGTCATTTGAGGTCATACGTTAAAGTTTACTTGCAAGACTCTCTTATCACATGTAACTCGACACATGTTGCTACAATGGCAATCAAACTTGGGTGATGGATGCACTGGGGGTACCTTCATGTCATGGTGCCGTAAGAGGTCACATGATAAGGTCAAAGGTCATTTGAGGTCATACGTTAAAGTTTACTTGCAAGACTCTTATCACACGTAACTCAGCACATGTTGCTACAATGGCAATCAAACTTGGGTGATGGTAGATGTCTCTTGGGAAGTTGAAGGTAACCACAAGGTCAAAGGTTACAGACAGGGGTCAACGAACTTTTAGGGCCCAATGTTAAGTTTTTAGGGTGCATTTCGTTTATGGCTCATAACTTTTGATCCTTTTGTCCGTTTGTGACCAAACTTGGATGAAAGATGTCCCTTGGGGAGGTGAAGGTCGTCACAAGGTCAAAGGTCACAGACAGGGGTCAGCAAACTTTTAGGGCCCAATGTTATGTTTTTAGGGCGCGTTTTGATTGTGGCTCATAACTTTTGATCCCTATGTCCGTTTGTGACCGAACTTGGACGATAGATGTCCCTTGGGGAGTTAAAGGTCATCACAAGGTCAAAGGTCA
Organism: Diadema antillarum; assembly: GCF_040938485.1. Taxonomy (NCBI): domain Eukaryota; kingdom Metazoa; phylum Echinodermata; class Echinoidea; order Diadematoida; family Diadematidae; genus Diadema; species Diadema antillarum. The sequence continues at coordinate 63,955 of NW_027272275.1, forward strand.
CAGAAAGGGGTTAACAACTTTTTAGGGCCCAATGTTAAGTTTTTATGGCGCGTTTCGATTATGGCTCATTACTTTTGATCCCTTTGTCCGTTTGTGACCAAACTTGGATGGTAAATGTCCCTTAGGGTGTTGAAGGTCACCACAAGGTCAAAGGTCATAAGCAGGTCAATTAACTTCTGGGAGTTATAAAAAATATTAATTCCTTGTACGCGAATGGGCGAGACACAATTTGGCGATTGCCTTGTTTTCTTGTCATCTTCGATCTCGCAGCTGCATCCTGGCGACCCACGCACATCGTTCCTTGACAACGGCACGACTTTCCATATCACGTCGGCTCTGCCCACCGACTCGGGCTCCTACACGTGCTCGGCGTCGAACGAGGTCGGCCACACCGTTGTCGATGCCGAGCTGAACGTCGTGCGTAAGTTTTCAGATTTGTGATCAAAGTCAATTACATTGGATATATCTTCTTTTTTGAGCAAACGATGCATGCACTTGTGGTGTTGATACAACGTATTATGTTTGTGTGTGTTTTTTTTTATCAAAACGGTTTTCAGATAATATATATGAATATACAAACTAGTAAGCTCATTGTGGTCTTTCTAGCCAGACTTCTATTCCGAATCTATCTTTTAAAACAGCAATTATTTCAACCTATAGGGTAGAATGATGTTGGCTATTAGAGAGGAAAGGCAAGATTTGTCTTTGAGAAGGGATGGTAATCAATCCGCATCAAGAAAGATGATTTCTAAAGAGAGCATGGAGTAAACTTTATTTGGAGGATAAAAAAATTTGATGTTAACGTTCCTCCCCCTTTTGTTCATTTCATTATTATGTCTGTTTTTGGTTTTTTTTTTCGAACAGCTTCTGACGCGCTACCCCGAGTTGTGGAACGCCCTCAGAACGTCACCGTGTACATTGGCCAAACAACGCGGTTCCGATGCAGGGCCAGCGGAGACCCCGCCCCCACCGTCAGCTGGCTGGTCGACGGCTTCACGATCGGCGTGCCGCCCCTTGACCGTGACATGCGCTACAAGTTCAACGGGACCGATCTGATTATTACGCACGTTAACGTGCGCGACACAGGCAGATACACCTGTATGGCCGCGTCGCTACATGGCTTCGACCGCGCAAGCGCGTACCTGTCCATCAGAGGTAAGTAGATCTGGGGAACTGTTCTTAGAACTCCGAGATTAATCACGGCTTAAAAAACAACAAAAACATCAACAACAACACCGCTAAGCATGACAATAATAAGCACCACCACAAACGACAACAATAACGAAACTAAGTAAAGACAATAAACTAACAAAAACAAAGTAAATACGATAAATTTAAAAAAGATTAAAAAAAACGGAGCAAAAACGACAACAACCCAAGATACAAAATTGCCATCAGTTAATCACAAATGCGCATTCTTAAGTCATTTTGCAGTTGCCTTTATATGCAAGGTTTCTAGCAACGGGCCAAAACATGACAAGACTTAGTGAAATGTTACACGAAATGATTGTATTGAAGTTCTTCATCTGGCATAAGTTATCAAAAAAGGGTAATACCATTTAGCAGCCCGTTGAAACCTGTAAAGAAGTAGCCATTTACATATAAGTATTTTGATGCCTTTCTAACAATTATCAAATTTTCGGTTAGGTCGTATTAAAGAAAACAAGTGTGGAGTATGGCTGTACACCATGATAGTTCTGTTTTCAAGTGAATAATGTAGTAATTTCCTAGACAGGTGATTGGACATAAAAGTTTGATTATTAGTACGTGTGCCTGTGTAGATATTGGATATGTATCTGTGCGCCTATAATGACAGTGCTTTATTTAGCTTAAAATTTGATAATATTGAATTATGAAAGAAAGATATCATTCAGAGGGGTGAAGGCTCAGGTTTGAGTTTCTTCAGTTTGTCTCCCTCAACAAATGAAAATTTGTTAAGATCGCAACTGCTGATCTGTAAATTAACAAACGTGTCGGAAAAAAGGAACCAGTGGGACTCGAACCTGTCATCTACTGCTTTCCGGGCAGCGACACTACCACCAGGCTGTCCCTGGTTGCCGGCAGTGACACGATGAACGTGGAACAAAATTGATACCCAAGCTCCGAAATTCCGACATTGTTATGTAAAGTAGTCCAAGGCGGACAAGGCATAGGATAATGAAAGAAAGATATTATTCAGAGGGGTGAAGGCTCAGGTTTGAGTTTCTTAAGTTTGTCTCCCTCTACGATTGAAAATTTGTTAAGATCGCAACTGCTGATCTGTGAATTAAGAAACATGTCGGAAAAAAGGAACCAGTGGGACTCGAACCTGTCATCGACTGCTTTCTGGGCAGCGACACTACCACCAGGCTGTCCCTGTAGAGGGAGACAAACTGGAGAAACTCAAACCTGAATATTGAATTATTTGATTATTGTATGATATTCTATATTTCATAGACTTATCTATTTATAACAATTTATACATAACTAACAATGCTACTCTGTATAATCTGCAGAGCCGAGGTTGGCTATGGAGACCTCCATTACTGACACCAATGTCATTCTTGGGGAAAACCTGATTCTGACGTGCGCCGCCAGCGGTGAACCGGAACCACACCTGACGTGGTACCGCAACGGACTTCCGATCAACGCGACCCTGAAAAGATTCTCCCTGAACGACAACACGCTCATCATACCCATTTTGACGCCCAAGATGGGCGGGGCGTACAAGTGTATTTATGACAACGGCGTGCTGACAGCATCTTCCTCAGCGATGGTAGATGTGTTGGGTAAGTCGTGAATTTGGCTATGGATTAAGTGCACGAAGATTAATGAGAATAATCATGCAGTTTTAATTAATCTGAGGCAAACGACGTTCTAAATCATTCCAAAGCATGTTTCTATACCACATTTTGCTGTTTTCTCTTTACGTTTTGTTTTTCTTCCGGGATATGCACTACATAGCGAATAGACTTTCAGGGAGTGTCGGATGCTGTACTTATTAGCAACAAAAATGATAGGCCCCACCTAGGGGTGGTTATGACGAGATTCATTTGTAATTATTATATGAAATATTAAATATTACGTGTAGATGAGCGAAATAGGGTGAAGGTAATATTGTTAAACGATATTCAGTCAAACATTGTGCTTTAGTTGTGGGAGCATTGAGGTAAACTAATTGTGGTAAAATGTTGTATAGCATAGCGCATAGCATTGCTGGCTCTTAATACACGCGTGGATATTATACTAATCAGCTGCCAATAATGATCATACAAAATAAAAATGGCACGCAGTGAATCACCCGCACAAAATGTCAAGCCAGCTACAGCACCTCTCGCTTCTTCTCTCTTTCCTCCGCGCTCTTTTTCCTTCGTCTTCTTATCATCCATCACCCCCTTGAAGAAAATGTTTAAAGATTAGATAAGCTATAGCCATCACATCTGTACTTTGGCATCAGTATCCGCAAAATATCCGCATTTTTACCTCTCCCTTCTATCATTATCATCTTTTTTGCCTTCATTAGCTGTTTAAAGAAACGTACTATACAAAGAAAGCAACTGATATGAAAACTGTTGCAGCCACTTTTGCATGAAAGAAGTGATATCAGCTCTAAATCAGGCAAATCATGTCCATTGTCCATGGGCCATTCAAAATAGCCGGCGTAGTCACGTGACCTTGACGTCATGTAGAAAAGAGTGCATTATTCATCTTTTAAAATTCTCTTTACACTAACAGACGGAACATATGATTTCCATTGGGGATTTAATTTGCGTGAAATATTTGATTTTTTTCCAATTCGACAGATGAGAAAATGAGAAAATGGCGTATAGGTGTACTAGATCGCAATAAAGGGAGAATATGTTTTTCCCCAAGAAATACAGAAACTCGTTTTCTTTTTCGAGCAAAAAGAAATATGGGTGATGAGCAGAATACAAAGTAAGTCGCTACTTTAACTGAAAGAGTTCATGTTGTCAGATATCAAAATACATGACTAATTTAAGCAAATGTCCCTAATAAAGGCAATGTTCCTAACCATACCCTTGCATTACTTTAATAAGCAAAGCAAAACAAATAAAAAAAAAAAAAACAAATCAAAGTCAAAGTGTGAGCATGCGCACAGTGCACTTGTTCCAAATTTAAGGCGCGCATTGTGAACTCGGGTTGCAGGGTGATGCTAATATGCACGGCACATTGTGACTAACCGCAGGTTTTATCACTGGAAGCCACCTAGTCATTTTGTCCATTCCTGCCGTTTCCCCTCTCTCCAGAGCCAACCGCGATTATGCCTACAACTTCAATGCTGCCACCATCGTCCAACTTCACCACAGCCACGTCGCTGCCAGAAGCAAGTGAGGATCAAGAAACTTTATACTAACCGCATGCCCTGCGACTTTATAAAATTCTTTGAGTGCTCACGGGTCCCCCTCCCCCTCTTTACATAATTTTTCCCGCACACATAGTATTGCTTCAAATTAGTATCGATTTTCAATGCATAACGGGAAAATGAAAACGCAAAACTTTCACCAAGGGCAAAAGATACTTATCTTCTCTTTCGCTCTGTAGAAGCAATTTCTCTAAAAATTGCTCACTGATTTGATAAAATGTGTGAAAACTGCAAAAGACAAAAGAAGAAAAGAAAAAAAAAAGAAGGCAAAGCAATAGTCTAGAAAGCCAACAAACAACCGAAGCCAAAGCCTGTAAGAGCAAAAACTGTCCCAACACGAACATTTGCCGCATTTTAATAATTGTTGCATGGAAGTCGTGAGTGAAAAACAAAACAAAACACCCCCCCCCCCAAAAAAAAAAAGAGCACAATCTTGTTGTTATAACTTTGGTGACGTCTTTATATTCAATCAATTCTTGCTGTTTCTTTTTCAGTTAATTGAATATGAAGCATTTTCGTTTCTTGGTATTACAATTCGATTTGATTCTTCATAAAAAGAATATTAATCTCCCGTATTGTGGGATCATTTTTCAGCGGACGCATCGGAGCTCGGGACCCAGCCCGCCCCGCTGGTGGAGCTAAAACTTCGTCGCTACGACATCATCGACACCGGAATAGCAAACCTCTTCAGGGGCTGGGCAGACGTACAGGGACAGGGCGCCGCCAACGACTACTGCCGGTAGAGTCATTGTGACAGACCCAGTATTATTATTAATTTTAGACTTTCAGACACTCAGAAGTGACGTCGACACAAGAGAATTTAAACGTTTAAAGTCAAATCTATAGATATACTAAGTTGAAGCATTTACATCTGCTTGTTCGCATATAGAGTGAGACTATAGAATGATGAATATGCATGAGCAATGACTAAGGAAGTAGACTATTAAATGAATATAGGTGTGAATTTTTGATGGGGTATTAGCCATCTACCTGCTGGTCCCACTGAATAGCAATATCTGTGACACAGTTACAAGTTGATTCTGAGAATTTTGCTATCATTAAATCCCAGAAAACTGCCAAGCGGCATGATTTATCAAACACAATCAGATTTTATGTTGAATCTGTCCTATCCCCTTGTCCTAATTTAAAAGTTTGGGAATGCCCTGAATGTCGAAATAATATTATGTTTCTTATGTCTTCATAAAGCCTGCAGCTTTAGAATTTGCATACTGCTTTGAAATATCAAATCTGAATTACGCTTGTCTGTATCAAGACTTTAAAACCGATTCTATTTTAAAGATACTTACATAAATGTGGTTGTCACCTTTCTTATCATATAATAATGTATCTATCATGCAAGTACTTTGGAAACCAAATTGAATAAAAATATAGAGCATTCAAACTCAAAGATGTGATACACACCGGAAGTGGAAAATTGACGTTCGACAGCTTCATCAGGCGTTCACGGTGTGACGTCACATACGCCTTTAATCCCTTCCGTGCCATTGAACCAACTGTGCACAAATTTCACATTATACTTTTTATTTACCTATGGAAAGGAAACAAGTGTGGCACCAACGGGTTAATTCACTGGTTTCCTGTAATCGGAGACAGATTGGTGACAGTTCTTGCTGTGGTGCTGACGACAATGTATTCATAGAAACGAACAAACAAACAAACAAGCAAGCAAACAAACATACATACAAAAACAAATATAATGCTATATCGTTATATCAATGAATATGTTTTTTTTTTTTTTTTTTTTTTTTTTTTTTTTTATCGCATTCCCAGCGTGATCGAGCCAGAGGAGGATAGGTACCAACTGGTGTGCGCCCTCGCCGGCGGGGACGGGGAATACAACTACTCTTCTCGGCTTGACTTCGAGGTCGGGGAAACAGACACGTGGTACATGAAGGATGAAGACGGTGATGGGAGAGACGATTACTGCAGGTGGGTAAAAATTTCCCAACATTCCCGGAGGGACGTGCAGAATCCTCTTTACAGAAGCAACTATTGAGAAGCACTAAACTTGTGGAACATGCTGTTGCTAAAAGAAGGCCCTAGAAAACCGTCATCTTCTCTGTAAGACGAATATGTTAACAGCAAAATAGAATATTCCTTTACGCATTATCCTCTAACTATAGTGGATGTTGGGAAAGGCATGCCGCACGATGTTATATGGGATGTTTCTGTGCTTAGTGGATATTTTTAGTCAGGTCCTTGTCAAATTTATTTACTTGCGCGATAAATGGATTTCAGTACGACAGTAGAGCGATTTTGTTTATTTGTTTACATCGACTGTCACCATGATCATGTTTTTTGTATATTTCGTAAAAAGAGTTCCGTCTGAGTTTCGTCTGTTCAAACTAAGTTATAAATTACTGACATGCCTCATCCTTAATTGTTCTCAAAATTATTGAAAATATCAAATTATCGAAATACAGTACATGTATCATTGACACTGTGATGGAACATACGACCAGAGTAATGAATGAAATAAATCTATTGGAACAACAGAAGAGATATGTCAATGAGAAAATAGAGGTAAGTGGGATAACGCAGACAAACTATTTCATGATGGAATGTAAGCATGAAAATATGAATACGGTATGAACAAGGTGACAGTAAACTGCTAAATAGAATGACTGTTAGATAATGATAATACTAATCATGCATGACCGCATTTTTGTGATGTCACCACAGATGTCTGAAGAAGTCGGGACAAGGCAGGTGGATCTACTGCACAAAGGCGGGAACGAACGGTTTCTATGGCAACCCGGATGCCGAGGAGTTCGAAACGGAGGAGACGTCGTTTCGCGCCGCTGGCGACGAGGAGGTGATGAAGAAATGTCGGAAACGAAAAGTCGACCCCTTCTTTGGGCTCCCCATCCCCGTCGCATAAAAAAAAAGGAATCGGACACGAGAACAGCTGTAGAAAGTGGTTGTTTTGCTGCGGAGGATGAAAATATGTCACGCAGAAACAAGACTGTTTTTCAGAGGAAATACGAAGCTCTCAACTCAATCTTCTGTGAATAATGTTTCTTTTCTCTCTCTCTTTCTTTGTCGGACATGAACTTTGGTGGAATACTGAGATCTTCTAGCTTGGCTTCATGTTTACTTGTGGGATGAACATTGTTACAGACATGAAACGAAGACTTTCAACGGACCTAATTAAATTGTCGAGAGTACAAATGAAAATAACTTATTTTCCTTTTTCTTATTTTTTTGAACGCTATTGTATTCAGACATTATTTGTTTCGTTTGTCTACAAGTTTACTTTCAACGTGATTCTTATTCATTTTCTTCTTGTAATGTTCATATTTTAGCCAATGTAAGGTCCTGCTTAAGGACCACAGCCCCTTGGAATAAAAAAATGTTGTCACATGTGCTGTTCTAGATAGACATGTATTATCCCTGAAGAACAGATAGAGGAATACTTTTTGACCTTTGTTTATTGAGCAGGTCATGAGCATCATAAACCATTTATAATGAATTCATCCATCTTGTAGATCATTCCTTCTTATATAGGCTGTTGCTTACAAGGAAAAGTGTTAGTTGCCTCCGCCAAGGAGGTTGTGTTAACGCCGGCGTTGGTTTGCTTGTCTGTTTGTTTGTTTGTTTGCAAAATAACTCAATAAGTTATTTGGATGGAATTTCAAGAAAAGTTGATAAGACATTATTGCTAAAAAGATGATTAGATTTTCGTGGTATAAAGTGCTCTGGATCACCGTCTGGATCCAGGACTTTTGTATCACTATTCTTTAGGCAGGTGGAAATCACAATATGGGTGGAAATGAGCTGCTTGGTGGAGATCGGCGCCCTCCGAGTGCTTTCTATTTTGGTAATGCCTTTCAAATTTTACACATGAGTGCATCAATTATCTATTTATTCTATCCAGTAGGTGAATATCTAGTTTTACAAGTAAATACGCATTCTTTTCAACCAAAACATCATAATCAACAAATTCATGCAGAACTTAAACGTAAATTACCACTATGATTTTTATACTGTTTTCAACTGTTCTTCTAATTAATAGATTAATCTGTGTTCTGAAAAATCCTTGGTTCATAGAGGCTATTGCGGATTAGTGCTATCTGTGAACCTGGTTATTTACCGTTCCTGGAAACGGATGTGAAAGGCCATGGAATACATGCATGTTTGTATGACGTAACAAATAGACGGT